>NC_053430.1:73880171-73986754 GCF_007990345.1 Gossypium hirsutum | reverse complement strand
ATGATGAAAGTGTAAGATATGCATGGGAGTTCGGTGAAAATTGTTGATTATGACACTTTAATGTGGTATGTTTTGGTTATGAATTGAGTAGTGAAATGGTTGATGATAAAATAGCATGAATTGTATACAAATTGGTACGTTTTGGCTGCCTATAAATGTATTGAAATGGTACCATTTTTGTTGGTAGGTGTGCATGAGAAAAGGGTGGCAAATTGGCTTTGCAAATAGCCTATTTTTGTCCACATGGGCAGAGGCACGAGCGCGTGTCTCAGTCGTGTACGATACATGGTCAACTACACGGCCGTGTGTCCCCTGAGGTAGCCATTCGAATTAAATTTGTATACCCTACAGGTTGGTACAGCCTAGACACACGGGCGTGTCTACTGGCTGTGAGTGACACACAGGCTAGCACATGGGGTGTGGTTGGCCGCGTGACCCAAGTCAGTAACCCTCCAGTTTTCCCACGTCCATGGCACATGGGCGTGTCTCCGATCGTGTTATGCAAGTCAGTATGTATGCCTATTTTCGCATGGCCTGTGACACAGGCGTGCTGTGACACCCCTACTTTGACCCTAGTCGAAAGTGGTTCGGGACCACAAAATCAAGTCATAAAAATAATTAGCCGTCATATTTTATGACTATTATATGTGAATATGAATGTGTGAAAGTTTTAAGCTTTGATTTAGTAAATTGCATGTGAATTTAGTCGATGGGACTTATGTGTGACACTTTTAAAATGTGATAGTTAATCTATAAGGCTCAATTAGTGCATGTCATATGAATAAAGGGTTTGCATGTCAAATATCCCTTATGAATGAGTAGTGGCCGGCCATGGATGGGTCATTGAGGATAATATGAATTCTTTTATTAGCACTATGAGTTTAGAAAATAAAAGAATGAATTAAGAATGATAAAACATGAGGTGAGTGGGAGGAGAAACCAAAGTTGTCTCCCCCTTACTCCCCATTGCCGTGACTTGTGAAAGGGGAGGAAAAACAAAATCCTTTCTTTGTTGTTCAACATGGCCGAATAGAAGAAACAAAGGAGGGGAAGAATTTTTGGTCACTTGAGTCATTAAAAAGGTTAGTATATTATGTCAAATTGTGAAATTTGATCTTGATTTAGGTAAATAATCATGACTCTTACTTAGCCCATGCTAAAATTTGTAATTTTGATGGATGATTGGAGCATTCGGCTAGGGTATAAAGGAAAGAACACCAAAGGCACTCGGTCATTTGGTGTTGGGAATTAAGGTGAGATTTCATGTATTTTATTTTAATTTTTTTTGCGAAATGTTGTTAGTTTTGAAGCTCACAACATGACCCATATGTTAATTTTTGTGAATTTATTTCATAAAGCATTTGGTCATGGCTTCAAGGATTAGATTGTGGATGTTTTGATGATAAGTGTTTATGGATGTGGATAGACTAATTAAATTTGCTATGAGGGGCAAGTTTGAGTAGAATATCATTCGGTTATTAAAGTGAAGTATGAAACTTGTGCTTAATTGTGGAATGCTATAATTAAATTGCTAATATATGTTTATATACTTGCCGAATTTGAATTAAGGTGAAAGACGAGGTAAAGAATGAGTTTGAGTTGAAAATTTATAATTGTAATTAAATTGATAGCATATATTAGCCAAATATGTGCTAAAATGAGAAATCAAATGAAGGATTAAGTTTGAATATTATTTGAGTGGTCTCAAGTATTGAAGCAAGCCCATGGCAAAATCTAGTTAATGGAAAAAGATGACATTCGGCCAAGGAAGTTTTGTGATAGTATTTTTTTTTTTTGGCTAAGGATGCTTTGTATGTTATGCATGATGTGTTTAATGTCTTGATGAACAAGTAGTCATTAAATGAGGCTAAGCTTGTGAAATTATGAGTTTGGATGAAAATATATATGCATTCGACAATGTGTAAAATATTGATTGTTTTAAATGGTTCGTAGTTAAGTGGAAATGGAAGCTTGATAATAAAAAAATCTGTTAAGGATGAGTAAGAGGTATGTGCATTCGGCCATTAAACATGTGCTTAATTGTTGATGAATGGTTGTAAAGAAAATACATATAGGTCAAATATAGCCTTGGATAAGAAGATTTTTATGTATTGAATTTGTAACATGGTTATGCCGATTGTGAACATGTGATAAAGAATTATTCAAATGGTTGTTTAATAATATTCGGTTTATTAGTATATGCATAATTAGTTAAAGTGTAAACTTTGCATGTGTATTAAAGGTTTTTATGTGATATTCAGTCTTGGGAAATCTAAGCTTATAAAGGTTTGAATGTTAATTGGGTTGTCTCTTTAATGGCCGAATGTGCTAAAAGCTAATGCATGATTTAGTTTAATCGATGTAATGATACAAATTATGATACTTACTTGTGGTTTTGAAGTATAGAAAATTTGTTAAGTTGATTAAGTGGTTGCCGAATGTGAAATTTAGGTAAGGAAATGTGTACAAATAATATTTGTATGGATAATTGGTTTAAAGGGGTCGGCATTATACATTGTTGATATGGTGTTATTAATGTAAAGCACTTTAGTATAGACGTATATACATATGGTCACTTAGAACGTATTGAGATGGCCGAATAAGACTAACGATGAGTATGCTTTGATTTTCTATAATACTTAGTAATTTGTTTAAGGTGATTAAAGATGTGTACGATTATTTTATATTGTACTAAAGAGAGTATTAATGCATGTTTGGTACTTGAGATGATTGAGGTGGTGATCTTGAAGCTAAATGTTATAAGGAATAAGTGTATTTCTTGCTAACCGAATTATAATATAATCGAATGTGGTTTTACACAATAGTGATGTGATAAGTTTAAATTGGTTCATTAGCTCAAGAACTCAAGGAAACAAAGTCGGATCGTGGAAAAAGGGAAATTGGTCGAATAGTCGGAATTGACGTACATTAGCAATCGAGGTAAGTTTTAAGTATTAATGCCTATAATGTGATTGAGTATGATATGTTAAGCACATATTAAAAGAATCATAACTCTATTGTAAATCTTTATGCATATAGCCTAATGGTTATTATGAAGTATAGGTAAGTTATTGATATGATATGTTGCCAAATGGATATGATATTATGAAGTGCTGAAAGGATATGTCAGAAGAGTAAAATTGTGATAAACCTGCTCAGGACAGCAGCAGTAACATGAATTCAGAAAATCACCATAAATTCATGGATTTGAATTAGAGGCTGAATGAGACATGAAATTAAAGCTTAATGAGTCTAGTTTCTTATAAAAGAAACCGTGTAAACAAAGTAATTTCTGATAATGAGAAATTTGATTCGTAGTGAAGAGTGGTCAGATTAGTCAAACAGTGAATCAGGGGAAAACTTAAGAAAAATCTGGTGTTGATTGGCCCAACCTAAAATTCTGGAAATTTCATGGATGGAAGATATACGAGTCTATATTCAGGAAAAATTAACGGCAAGTGATTTGGAGTTTTGTAGCTCCATTTATAAACAATTTAGTGACCATTGCTCAGGAAAACAGCTCGTAGTGAATATGTGATGTTGTTGTAAACATGGATAAAACTTGTTTTAGTTACTCATAAGCTATTGATTAAACCCATACTTGAATTCTAAATCGTGATATTGTAAGCTTATGATAATTCGAATATGAAATGATAGTATGGCGTAAAATTGAATTATTCATTGGAAAGTGATGGATGTAGATTCGGTCAAGCCCAAGTCTGTACATGATGGTATATGTGGTATGTGAAGTCTAATTGAATAAATGTGAAAGTGTATATGTGTGAATAGGGCCGAATGGCCAATGTGATGAATGTGAACATGCATATATGAGATAAGGCCGAATGGCCAATGTGATGAATGTGAACATGTGTATGTGTGATAAGGCCGAATGGCCAATGTGATGAAAGTGAACAGGTGTATGTGTGATAAGGCCGAGTGGCCAATGTGATGAATGTGAGCATGTGTATGTGAGATAGGGCCTAATGGCCGATGTGATGAATGTGAAAGTGTATAATTGTGATAAGTCCCGAAGGGCATTTGTGTCAGTACTATATCCGGGTTAAAACCCCGCAGGCTTTATGCGAGAATATTATCACTGATTAATGTCCGTAAGCTTCGTGCTCGTACTATATCCGGACTCTAAAGACCCGATGACTGCGTGTGGGAATTTTGTCCGGGTAAGACTCGATAACTTCGTGTGGAGATTATGTCCGGGTAAGACTTCGTAATAAGAGTTGCTTATAAATATATTCAATGCGAAAGGTTAAACAGGTATGTACTCCAAGTCTATATGTGAGCTTGATTGCACTAAATCATAAGGTAGTTATGTGATGCATGTGAGAGCAATCTATGAGACTACTCTTATGATTATGTGATATCGGATCAGTGTGAGAGGTGATGGGAAATCATACGATATATCTATGTCACATGAGCTCACTTTTACGTGAAAGTTTATCTGCCTATTGTATATGATGAGACGTGCGTATTCGGAAAAGGGATGGTATGCCCGAAGGAAGAGTGAAATAAAAATACGAACAACTATGTTATAATTTGATTGTTATCTATTGCCACTGCTTAAAACTTACTAAGCATTGTAATGCTTACTCCGTTTACTCTGTCTCCTCTGTTTTATAGATCTCATTGCGAAGCTACAGGCTCGGGGATCGTCAGCAACTAGTCACACTATCACTATCCACGGTTCGGTACTGCAATGTTTTGGATTGTCTTATGGCACGTATAAAATAGACTAGTGGCGGAGGAATATTTTGGTTAATGTATATAGCCATGCGAAAATGGCTTACATATGTTTGAGCATAATGTTATAATCATTTGGTATGGAATGGTTAATCACTATCATAATTTGCGCTATTCATGCTAAAGGGGCTAGTTGAACCATGGAAACTATTAAATAGGTAAAGTCTACCTTAAAGGCAGATGTTGGCAGCAGCAGTGATGTAGATTTGGAAAATCACTAAAAATAGTATGATTGGAATTAAATAGTGAATAAATTATGTAATCGAACCTTGATGAATCTACTTTCTTATGGAAGTAACGAAACAATCATAGGAACAGTACAGTAAGAGATATTCGGGTTCTTGTGGAACAGGGCCAGAACAGTTTCTGGATTCCCTGTTCCGCATTTGGAAATTCACTATAAATTGACCAGAGATAATTAGGGGTCATACCATATATGTATGGATTCCTCTCTGAGTCTAGTTTCCATAGAAACAAACGGCATCAGTATTGAAGCTCTGTGCAGAGAGATATCCCAGTCGTAATGGGAAAAGGTCAGTGTAGTCGACCCCTGTAACATGGGAGACTTTGACTAATAAACTGTACTAATTGGCCCGACCAAAAATTCTAGAAAAAAATACATAGGTGGGGACATGAGTCTAGTTCCAGGGAAAAATCACAAAACTGATTTTCGAGTTGTGAAACTCAAGATAAGATTTTTGAAGCGACTAGTACTCAGACTGGGCAGTGTCTGGAAAAATTTTCAAAGTTTGTTAACATCTCGTGTCCGACTCCGGTGTCGGTCTCGGGTTCGGGGTGTTACATTTTATTGGTATCAGAGCTACGGTTTAGTCGATTCTAGGACTAACGTAGCACGCGTGAGTCTATTTATACATGCCATAAAGTGATAAAATGATAGTGTGATGATTTTTTGCTATTAAAAATGTGTTTGCTGTATTGTAATGAATCTTGATCCCGATCGAGCTGTAGCAAGCTTCTGACTATGAGAATTTGCGATATAACTTCATTTAGATATGCCTAATTATTAAGTTGATCAGGTACGTATCATGTACTCGTATTTGAATTTCGATTTGGATTGGATTATAAGGTTATAAGTGATGCAATTTTGAAGGAGTGTTATGACTATAAATGTGATTTTTGTATGTGGCTATAGAACTGGAAGTTAAATGGTCGATAAGCATGTTGTGTTTGTATTCAAGTAATGTAAATGAAATACTAATGTGTCATGATTTATTGTTAAATGTGCATGGTTATTCGAATGATGTCCGGGCTAAGTCCCGAAGGCTTTGTGCTAAGTGACCATATCCGGACTAAGATCCGAAGGCATTTGTGCAAGTTGATATATCCGGGCTAAGTCCCGAAGAGCATTCGTGCTAGTGATGTATCCGGGCTAAGTCCCGAAGAGCATTCGTGCTAGTGATATATCCGGGCTAAGTCCCGAAGAGCATTCGTGCTAGTGATATATCCGGGCTAAGTCCCGAAGAGCATTCGTGCTAGTGATGTATCCGGGCTAAGTCCCGAAGAGCATTCGTGCTAGTGATGTATCCGGGCTAAGTCCCGAAGAGCATTCGTGCTAGTGATGTATCCGGGCTAAGTCCCGAAGAGCATTCGTGCTAGTGATATATCCGGGCTAAGTCCCGAAGAGCATTCGTGCTAGTGATGTATCCGGGCTAAGTTCTGAAGAGCATTCGTGCTAGTGATATATCCGTGCTAAATCCCGAAGAGCAATCATGCTGGTGACGTGTATTCGGGCCTTCGTGCCGGTAATTTGAGCAAAGTTTAAGTGCTCACTACTATACAAATTCAAATTTAAACGAGACGATATGTTTAAAAGTGTACATACATGATGTTTATAGACTTGGTTAAGTCATATCAATGTGTATTAACGAATGAATAAGAGCGCTATGTATGTGAATAATTAGAGGCACTGTGTGTGTGCGAATTTCTTTAACCGAGCACTATGAGTGCGAGATCGGTCAGTGGGCACTAAGTGTGTGAAGTGGAATTCAAGTAAGACCTCGTTTGGGACGAAGGCATTGATTTTAGATAGTGTGTAAGACCATGTCTGGGACATGGCATCGGCTCGATATGTGAGAATATGTAAGACCATATCTAGGATATGGCATTGTAAGAGCTATATGTGCTATTGCTGAATGGACACTATTTTGTTAATCTTGTTCAAGAAATTATTTTGGTTAAGTTTCGACATTCGAAAGTTTGAAAGAATTTTGATGAATGTTGATAATTTTGGATACACGAGTTATACGCTAGAATAAATCACATGCCAGTGTATTTTATTAGGCTTTATGCCTATTTGACTGTATACGGGTAACGTTAACTATGATTGAATGTGCTAAATGAACTAAATGTTCAGGTACGTGGAAGTTGACTTTTCTTTTGGAAATGAGTTAAGTCGAATATTGAGTATATGTGTACTTTCGGTTGGGTTACAGCTTATACATGGATGAAATTGTGGGTTACAAATATGTGGGTTGATGATGTGAATTATACATGTTAATAGGTGCTTAATGTGTGTTTGAAATGCATATATGAATTAAATTAAGTGATTATTGCTTATGAAATCAAGAAAATGAGATATTTGTGCATACTTGTAGAAATGTTTATGTATTTGTTTTAAGATAAGAAAGTGACTTTATAGACCGATGTGAAATCAATAATGAATTACAATTGCTATCAATGAGCTAATGTCTTTGTGGATATAATTCAAGAAGAAGACGTTATCCTAAACTATGCATCGGTAGAAATTTTCGGGGACGAAAATTTCTTAAGGGGGGAGAGTTGTGACACCCCTACTTTGACCCTAGTCGAAAAGTGGTTTCGGGACCACAAAATCAAGTCATAAAAATAATTAGCCGTCATATTTTATGACTATTATATGTGAATATGAATGTGTGAAAGTTTTAAGCTTTGATTTAGTAAATTGCATGTGAATTTAGTCGATGGGACTTATGTGTGACACTTTTAAAATGTGATAGTTAATCTATAAGGCTCAATTAGTGCATGTCATATGAATAAAGGGTTTGCATGTCAAATATCCCTTATGAATGAGTAGTGGCCGGCCATGGATGGGTCATTGAGGATAATATGAATTCTTTTATTAGCACTATGAGTTTAGAAAATAAAAGAATGAATTAAGAATGATAAAACATGAGGTGAGTGGGAGGAGAAACCAAAGTTGTCTCCCCCTTACTCCCCATTGCCGTGACTTGTGAAAGGGGAGGAAAAACAAAATCCTTTCTTTGTTGTTCAACATGGCCGAATAGAAGAAACAAAGGAGGGGAAGAATTTTTGGTCACTTGAGTCATTAAAAAGGTTAGTATATTATGTCAAATTGTGAAATTTGATCTTGATTTAGGTAAATAATCATGACTCTTACTTAGCCCATGCTAAAATTTGTAATTTTGATGGATGATTGGAGCATTCGGCTAGGGTATAAAGGAAAGAACACCAAAGGCACTCGGTCATTTGGTGTTGGGAATTAAGGTGAGATTTCATGTATTTTATTTTAATTTTTTTTGCGAAATGTTGTTAGTTTTGAAGCTCACAACATGACCCATATGTTAATTTTTGTGAATTTATTTCATAAAGCATTTGGTCATGGCTTCAAGGATTAGATTGTGGATGTTTTGATGATAAGTGTTTATGGATGTGGATAGACTAATTAAATTTGCTATGAGGGGCAAGTTTGAGTAGAATATCATTCGGTTATTAAAGTGAAGTATGAAACTTGTGCTTAATTGTGGAATGCTATAATTAAATTGCTAATATATGTTTATATACTTGCCGAATTTGAATTAAGGTGAAAGACGAGGTAAAGAATGAGTTTGAGTTGAAAATTTATAATTGTAATTAAATTGATAGCATATATTAGCCAAATATGTGCTAAAATGAGAAATCAAATGAAGGATTAAGTTTGAATATTATTTGAGTGGTCTCAAGTATTGAAGCAAGCCCATGGCAAAATCTAGTTAATGGAAAAAGATGACATTCGGCCAAGGAAGTTTTGTGATAGTATTTTTTTTTTTTGGCTAAGGATGCTTTGTATGTTATGCATGATGTGTTTAATGTCTTGATGAACAAGTAGTCATTAAATGAGGCTAAGCTTGTGAAATTATGAGTTTGGATGAAAATATATATGCATTCGACAATGTGTAAAATATTGATTGTTTTAAATGGTTCGTAGTTAAGTGGAAATGGAAGCTTGATAATAAAAAAAATCTGTTAAGGATGAGTAAGAGGTATGTGCATTCGGCCATTAAACATGTGCTTAATTGTTGATGAATGGTTGTAAAGAAAATACATATAGGTCAAATATAGCCTTGGATAAGAAGATTTTTATGTATTGAATTTGTAACATGGTTATGCCGATTGTGAACATGTGATAAAGAATTATTCAAATGGTTGTTTAATAATATTCGGTTTATTAGTATATGCATAATTAGTTAAAGTGTAAACTTTGCATGTGTATTAAAGGTTTTTATGTGATATTCAGTCTTGGGAAATCTAAGCTTATAAAGGTTTGAATGTTAATTGGGTTGTCTCTTTAATGGCCGAATGTGCTAAAAGCTAATGCATGATTTAGTTTAATCGATGTAATGATACAAATTATGATACTTACTTGTGGTTTTGAAGTATAGAAAATTTGTTAAGTTGATTAAGTGGTTGCCGAATGTGAAATTTAGGTAAGGAAATGTGTACAAATAATATTTGTATGGATAATTGGTTTAAAGGGGTCGGCATTATACATTGTTGATATGGTGTTATTAATGTAAAGCACTTTAGTATAGACGTATATACATATGGTCACTTAGAACGTATTGAGATGGCCGAATAAGACTAACGATGAGTATGCTTTGATTTTCTATAATACTTAGTAATTTGTTTAAGGTGATTAAAGATGTGTACGATTATTTTATATTGTACTAAAGAGAGTATTAATGCATGTTTGGTACTTGAGATGATTGAGGTGGTGATCTTGAAGCTAAATGTTATAAGGAATAAGTGTATTTCTTGCTAACCGAATTATAATATAATCGAATGTGGTTTTACACAATAGTGATGTGATAAGTTTAAATTGGTTCATTAGCTCAAGAACTCAAGGAAACAAAGTCGGATCGTGGAAAAAGGGAAATTGGTCGAATAGTCGGAATTGACGTACATTAGCAATCGAGGTAAGTTTTAAGTATTAATGCCTATAATGTGATTGAGTATGATATGTTAAGCACATATTAAAAGAATCATAACTCTATTGTAAATCTTTATGCATATAGCCTAATGGTTATTATGAAGTATAGGTAAGTTATTGATATGATATGTTGCCAAATGGATATGATATTATGAAGTGCTGAAAGGATATGTCAGAAGAGTAAAATTGTGATAAACCTGCTCAGGACAGCAGCAGTAACATGAATTCAGAAAATCACCATAAATTCATGGATTTGAATTAGAGGCTGAATGAGACATGAAATTAAAGCTTAATGAGTCTAGTTTCTTATAAAAGAAACCGTGTAAACAAAGTAATTTCTGATAATGAGAAATTTGATTCGTAGTGAAGAGTGGTCAGATTAGTCAAACAGTGAATCAGGGGAAAACTTAAGAAAAATCTGGTGTTGATTGGCCCAACCTAAAATTCTGGAAATTTCATGGATGGAAGATATACGAGTCTATATTCAGGAAAAATTAACGGCAAGTGATTTGGAGTTTTGTAGCTCCATTTATAAACAATTTAGTGACCATTGCTCAGGAAAACAGCTCGTAGTGAATATGTGATGTTGTTGTAAACATGGATAAAACTTGTTTTAGTTACTCATAAGCTATTGATTAAACCCATACTTGAATTCTAAATCGTGATATTGTAAGCTTATGATAATTCGAATATGAAATGATAGTATGGCGTAAAATTGAATTATTCATTGGAAAGTGATGGATGTAGATTCGGTCAAGCCCAAGTCTGTACATGATGGTATATGTGGTATGTGAAGTCTAATTGAATAAATGTGAAAGTGTATATGTGTGAATAGGGCCGAATGGCCAATGTGATGAATGTGAACATGCATATATGAGATAAGGCCGAATGGCCAATGTGATGAATGTGAACATGTGTATGTGTGATAAGGCCGAATGGCCAATGTGATGAAAGTGAACAGGTGTATGTGTGATAAGGCCGAGTGGCCAATGTGATGAATGTGAGCATGTGTATGTGAGATAGGGCCTAATGGCCGATGTGATGAATGTGAAAGTGTATAATTGTGATAAGTCCCGAAGGGCATTTGTGTCAGTACTATATCCGGGTTAAAACCCCGCAGGCTTTATGCGAGAATATTATCACTGATTAATGTCCGTAAGCTTCGTGCTCGTACTATATCCGGACTCTAAAGACCCGATGACTGCGTGTGGGAATTTTGTCCGGGTAAGACTCGATAACTTCGTGTGGAGATTATGTCCGGGTAAGACTTCGTAATAAGAGTTGCTTATAAATATATTCAATGCGAAAGGTTAAACAGGTATGTACTCCAAGTCTATATGTGAGCTTGATTGCACTAAATCATAAGGTAGTTATGTGATGCATGTGAGAGCAATCTATGAGACTACTCTTATGATTATGTGATATCGGATCAGTGTGAGAGGTGATGGGAAATCATACGATATATCTATGTCACATGAGCTCACTTTTACGTGAAAGTTTATCTGCCTATTGTATATGATGAGACGTGCGTATTCGGAAAAGGGATGGTATGCCCGAAGGAAGAGTGAAATAAAAATACGAACAACTATGTTATAATTTGATTGTTATCTATTGCCACTGCTTAAAACTTACTAAGCATTGTAATGCTTACTCCGTTTACTCTGTCTCCTCTGTTTTATAGATCTCATTGCGAAGCTACAGGCTCGGGGATCGTCAGCAACTAGTCACACTATCACTATCCACGGTTCGGTACTGCAATGTTTTGGATTGTCTTATGGCACGTATAAAATAGACTAGTGGCGGAGGAATATTTTGGTTAATGTATATAGCCATGCGAAAATGGCTTACATATGTTTGAGCATAATGTTATAATCATTTGGTATGGAATGGTTAATCACTATCATAATTTGCGCTATTCATGCTAAAGGGGCTAGTTGAACCATGGAAACTATTAAATAGGTAAAGTCTACCTTAAAGGCAGATGTTGGCAGCAGCAGTGATGTAGATTTGGAAAATCACTAAAAATAGTATGATTGGAATTAAATAGTGAATAAATTATGTAATCGAACCTTGATGAATCTACTTTCTTATGGAAGTAACGAAACAATCATAGGAACAGTACAGTAAGAGATATTCGGGTTCTTGTGGAACAGGGCCAGAACAGTTTCTGGATTCCCTGTTCCGCATTTGGAAATTCACTATAAATTGACCAGAGATAATTAGGGGTCATACCATATATGTATGGATTCCTCTCTGAGTCTAGTTTCCATAGAAACAAACGGCATCAGTATTGAAGCTCTGTGCAGAGAGATATCCCAGTCGTAATGGGAAAAGGTCAGTGTAGTCGACCCCTGTAACATGGGAGACTTTGACTAATAAACTGTACTAATTGGCCCGACCAAAAATTCTAGAAAAAAATACATAGGTGGGGACATGAGTCTAGTTCCAGGGAAAAATCACAAAACTGATTTTCGAGTTGTGAAACTCAAGATAAGATTTTTGAAGCGACTAGTACTCAGACTGGGCAGTGTCTGGAAAAATTTTCAAAGTTTGTTAACATCTCGTGTCCGACTCCGGTGTCGGTCTCGGGTTCGGGGTGTTACACGTGCATCTCTAAACACTCAAAGTTTTATATCTGAAGCAAGTTTTCAAGAAACTGCTCGAGTTTTAGCAAAAGCTGCTCTCCGGGGTTGTATCGATTGGTTGAAAGGCCAGTGTCAGTGGAAATGATCTTTCCCTCGTGATCGGCTATAGCGGGAACTCCTGAATCTAGAGCCACTTGGCGTTCCAACCCAGTTCCCTTTTAGAAAGGCAGAATCAAAGTATAGTGTCGAACAAGTAGGTGTAACTGTTGAGTTCTATGGCGGCGAACTCAATGGAGTGAGTTATAGTGATCCTGCTAGGCACACGTCCTGTTCACACGGGCGTGTGACCTTTAAATGCTTAGAAAATTTTCTAAGTTTCCCAAAAGTTTCAAATGTTATTGGTTTAGTCCCGAACCTTTTTTAAGCATGTTTTAAGGCCTCGTAGAGCCTTATAAGGGACAATATGAATGTGTTGGATGTGTTTTATATATGAATGGATAAATGTATGTGTTAAGTATGTGAATGATGTTTATTGATCAGTAATGCCTCGTAACCCTATTCCAGCATCGGATACGGGTTAAGGATGTTACATTTTATTGGTATCAGAGCTACGATTTAGTCGATTCTAGGACTAACATAGTATTTGAGAGTCTAGGTATACATGCCATATATATGAATTGCGATAGTGTGATGATTCCTGATAGCTTAAATTGTGTTTTTGTATAGCAATGGATCCTAAATGAGCAATAGTTGATGATGTGGAATGTAATGCACCCGATCCCACTCAAGGGGCAGCGCCGGCTGATTCTAGGCTGATTTCAAGTAGTCAAGTGGGAGACGTTAAGGAAACGTTCTTCCAAATTATGAGTGAGTGGTTCACGGAGTTTGTTCGAACGAATTCGGCTACTCAACAACCTCTGCCCCCACCTGTTCCACAACAAATCCCTATTAATCCTCAAGCTATAGATTAGATGCAATTAAATAAGCCGCTAGTGGATAAGATTCGTAAACATGGGGTTGAGGAGTTTTAGGCTACAGTTGATGATGATACTGAGAGAGCTGAGTTTTGGCTTGAAAACACGATTCGAGTATTTGGCGAATTGTCCTGTACTCCTGATGAATGTATCAAGTGTGTGGTATCTTTACTTAGAGATAATGCATACCATTGGTGAAAACATTGATATCGGTGGTTCCTAGAGAACGGGTCAACTGGGAATTCTTTCAATCTGAATTTCGAATGAAGTACATAAGTCAGCGATTTTTTGATCGGAAGCATAAACAGTTTTTAGAATTGAAACAAGGTCGAATGACTATTTTTGAGTACAAAAGAGAATTTGTACAATTGAGCAAATATGCTCGGAAATATGTTTATACCGAGGAGATTATGTGTAAACGGTTCGTTGATGGGTTGGATGAAGATATCTTCTAGTCGGGATTTTGGAAATCAAAGAATTCATTTTTTTAGTTGAAAAAGCTTGTAAAGCTGAAGATCTCAGCAAAGAAAAGAGGAAAGCTGATTCAGAGGCTAGAGACACCAGAAAAAGATCGATGAGTAAGTCGTATCAATCTTCATCAAAGAAATTTCGAGACTCGTTTAATCATTCTAATGCATCAATAGGACATTCAATCAGGGATTGTGAAAAGCAACATGTGAATTCTAAAGCTCAAGCTACATCTATTGCTAGTGTTGTCAGTGTGAGACAAAACTGACCCGAGTGTAGATATTGTGGAAAACAACATATCGATAATTGTAGATTAAATGGTCGAGCCTGTTTTAAATGTGGATCATTAGATCATTTCATTCATAACTTTCTTGAGTTGGCTGAGCAAGATACAGTACAAAACACTAGGCCGAGTAACACTGCAGCTAGAGGTAGACCACCCAGAAACACGGGAAATGTGAGTGATAGCTAGAGAACAACTAAAGATTCTACTGTGAGATTAAAGGCTAGAACACCTACACGAGCTTACGCTATTCGCGCTCGCAAAGAAGTGTCATCTCCAGATGTTTTCACCTGTACTTTTATTCTCTATGATACTAAAGTTACCTAGGATCAACTCATTCATATGTATGTGTGAATTTAGTATCAGTAAGACTTTGCTTGTAGAGTCTACTGAATTTGTGATTAGAGTATCGAACCCCTTAAGCAAGTGTGTTCTAGTTGATAAAGTGTGCAAGAACTGTCCATTGACGATTCGGGATTTCTGTTTTCCGGCTGATCTGATGTTGTTACCATTTGATCAATTTGATATAATTCTAGGTATGGATTGGCTAACGCTACATGATGCTATAGTGAACTATAAACGAAAGACGATTGATCTGAGATGTCAGAAAAATAAGATTACTAGGATTGAGTTAGATGACTTGAACGATTTACCAGTAGTGATTTCATCAATGATAGCTCAGAAATATGTGAGAAAGGGTTGCGAAGATTATTTTGCTTATATGCTTGATACAAAAGTGACTGAAAAGAAGATTCAATCAGTGCCAGCTGTGTGTGAGTACCCAGATGTTTCTTGAAGAGTTACTAGGTTTACCACTGATCTGAGAGGTTGAATTTGGTATTGAGTTAGTGCCGGGAACAACGTCGATATCAATAGCTCCAAACAGAATGGCTCCGATAGAGTTAAAAAAATTGAAGGCCCAGTTGCAAGAGTTAACAGATAGAGGGTTTGCAAGACTGAGTTTCTTGCCCTGGGTGCTCCCGTATTGTTTGTGGAAAAAAAAGATGGCACGATGAGAATATGTATAGACTACCGACAGCTTAACAAAGTGACGATCAAGAATAAGTATCCTCTGCCTAGAATAGATGATTCGTTTGATCAGTTCAATAGGCTACAGTGTTTTCAAAGATAGATTTAAGATCAGGCTATTACTAGTTGTGAATTAAAGATTCTGATGTGCCAAAGACAGCATTTAGAATGAGGTATGGTCATTATGAATTCCTAGTTATACATTTTGGACTAACAAATGCATCTGCTGTCTTTATGGACTTAATGAACTGGATTTTTAGACCCTACCTAGATCGATTTATAGTTGTGTTCATTAATGACATTTTAATTTACTCACATGATGAATTTGAGCATGCCGAGTATTTGTGGATTGTACTACAAACTCTGCTAGATAAGTAGTTGTATGCAAAATTTAGCAAATGTGAGTTCTGGTTTCTCGAGGTTAGTTTTCTAGGGCATATTGTTTCAGCTGCGGGTGTTCGAGTTGACCCGGGTAAGATATTTGCGATTATAGATTGGAAGCCTCCGAGAAATGTTTCTGAGGTCTGCAGTTTTTGGTGACTTGTCGGCTATTATAAACGATTTGTGAAAGGCTTTTTGATGATTGCGACTCCGATAATGAAATTGCTTCAAAAAAATGTTAAGTTCGAGTGGTCGAATAAATGCTAGAAAAGTTTTGAGCAGTTAAAAGCTTTATCGACTGAAGTTCCAGTGTTAGTTCAGCCTGAATTAGGTAAAGAGTTTGTAGTGTTCAATGATGGACCGTTGAATGGTCTGGGTTGTGTTTTAATGCAATAAGGCAAAGTTATAGCTTATGCCTCGAGGCAGTTGAAGCTGCATGAAAAGAATTACTCGACGCACAACTTAGAGTTAGCAACCATTGTGTTTGCTTTGAAGATTTGGCGCCATTATCTGTTTGGTGAGAAATGGCATGTTTATTTCGATCACAAGAGTTTGAAATATTTGATGACTCAGAAAGATTTGAATTTGTGACAGCAGAGATGGCTAGAATTGCTAAAAGATTACGAGTTAGTGATTAATGGAAAAGCAAATGTTGTTGTTGATGCATTAAATCGAAAATCTTTGTGTGCTCTTTATGCAATGAATACTCAGTTGGCTCTATCTGACAATGGCTCAGTTGTAGCTGAGTTGAAAGTGAGACCGTTATTTTTACAGCAGATCTACAAAGCTCAAAAAGTCGATAATGAAATGTTAGCAAAACGAGCTCAATGTGATTTGAACCCTAATTCAGAGTTTCAAGTTGATTTCAATGTTTATTTGAGATTTAAAGGCCAAATATGTGTTCCTAGAAATTCAGAGTTGATTCAGATGATTTTGAATGAAGCACATAGTAGTTGTTTATCTATTCATCCGGGAAGTACCAAAATGTATAATGACTTGAAACAACTTTATTGGTGGCATGGCATGAAACGGGATATCTCAAAGTTTGTTTCTAAATGTTTGATTTGTCAGCAAGTTAAAGCTGAGCATCAGGTACCGTCTGGTTTATTGCAGTTGATTATAATTCTTGGGTGGAAATGGGATAGAGTGACTATGGATTTTGTGTCGGGATTGCCTATATCTCCGAGAAAGAAAGATGTGATCTGGATCATAGTTGACAGATTGACAAAATTGGCTCATTTCATTCCGGTGCGTATGGATTATTCGCTTCACAGGCTTTCTGAGTTGTACATTTCAGAGGTTGTTCGGTTACACGGGGTACCTATTTCTATTTTTTTGGACAGAGATCCGAGGTTCACATTGAGGTTTTGGAAGAAACTGCAAGATGCACTGGGTACAAAGTTACATTTTATTGTCGTATTTCACCCGTAGACGGATGGTCAATCCGAGTGAGTTATATAGATACTCGAGGATATATTGAGATGTTGCATTCTTAAGTTTGAAGGTACGTGGGAAATGTATTTGCCATTGATTGAATTCGCGTAAAAAAATTTCAATCGAGTATTAAAATGGCACCGTACAAAGCTTTATATGGTTGGAAATGTCAAACACCATTGTACTAGACTAAACTTAGCGAGAATAAGATTCTTGGGGTCGATTTGATTAAAGAGACCAAACAGAAAGTGAAAGTAATTCGTGATAGTTTGAAAGCAGCGTCAGATCGTCAAAAATCATATACAGACTTGAAATAGAAAGACGTTGAATTTCAGATCGGGGATAAAGTGTTTTTGAAAGTTTCACAATGGAAAATACTCAAATTTGGCAGAAAAGGAAAGTTGAACCCGAGATTCATCAAACCTTATGAAATTATCGAGCGAGTTGGGCCAGTGGCATATTAGTTAGTATTACCTTCTGAGTTAGAGAAAATTCATAATGTGTTTCATGTATCGATGCTACGAAGATACAGATCTGAGAAATGTTATTGGTTTAGTCTTGAACTTTTTCTAAGCATGTTTTAAGGCCTCATAAAGCCTTATAAGGGACAATGTGAATGTGTTGGATGGGTTTTATATATGAATGCATAAATGTATGTGTTATGTATGTGAATGATGTTTATTGATCGATAATACCTCGTAACCCTATCCCGGTGTCATATACGGGTTAGGGGTGTTACACCTTTGGTAAGGCAGCTATAATGCAAATCGGACCGGTAGATCACATGAAAACATATTTGGATGAACTGAAACGGTTTGAGGAGTTAAGGGGGAAGTATGTGTGTCAAAGTATGCCCAAATACCAATAATGCGATTATTGTAATCACATACTCATTCTACCTTATTTGTTAATATAAGGCATTGTCGTCATAATTTTAGTTTCTTTTTTTATGTGAATAAATAAACTGGTTAATAATAAAGTGCTAAAAATAATATGATTATTCTTAAAAAGGTCCTTACTTGAGTATTATTGTGGGCATGGACAATGGTAATGCATTAAGGTTAATGTATAGTTGATTGATGACAAAGTGTTGTCATTAACATAGTTATGTCAAAATCAATACATGAGTATGTGTTAGAGAGCAACATATTAGACTGACCTGCCATGAGTATGTTTCTTTGATTAATATGTAATAGTCACAAATATTACTCAAAGTGATAACTATGTATATGATCTTCAGACTTGAGATCATCATTTTCCCAACATCATGAGTCATATATTTTGATACAGTCAAACGTATAATGTAACATGTTGTTCTATAAAGACTGATGTTGGATATACCACAATCCATTTAGTGGGATATGATTGATCAAGATAGGATTTATCCCTACTACATAATGGGAGAAATATCTGAGGCCTCTTGGTGGAGTGAGACTTTCATGCATGGCCATGCTCGAATAAGTTTATATGAGATAACACACTTATTTGTTTATTGTGGTATACTCAGAAAATCAAGAAATATGATATTGGACTTTATAAGTGCGACTTTTCCATGACTTGTGTCCAATCTAGATATTAAGGATAAAAGATATAATACATGAAAAAGATTATCACAAAAAGGTTATGTCAAATCACAACTTGTAACTTGGGTAGCAATGATGTTTTGCTAGATTCTACTCACTGTTTGTAATGTTAGAAACGTTCTAGTATTACTACCAACATTACAGGAGCCTACAGGGTCACACCCTATAGTTAAAGCAGACAGAACCCAAATTCATTTGGTATTGTATTTAGTTGTCACATAAATTAAATTAATTGTTAAATTAACCACATTACATGTACAAAATTTTTGTACACAAATAGAGAAAAAAATAATATATGAATTTGATTTATACAAAATATTACTTATATATATTTTACTAAAATTATTAATATAAACATTTATAATAATAATTTCATTCAAAATATAAAAGGACATGGAAAGTGATATTCATTTGCAAAACATATAATCATTTTCCTGACTTTCCATTTGTTTTTCTAATAATAAAGGAATAATCTCATTTTTTGTAACACCCCTTACCAGTATCCTACACCGGGACAGTGTACGAGGCATTACCGGACTTAAACACAAACATTCATGCAAATCGAGCCATAAAATTTCATTCATATTTTAATTCGTTCAATCACGTGCACATCATTCCTTATTTGGGTTTACGAAGCCCAAAACACACTTTAGAAAGGGTTCGGGACTAAGCCGAGAACTTTGGAAAGCTCTGAGAAAAACTTAGAAATTTTTCTCATGAAGCAGAGTCACACGCTCGTGTGGACACAGGGGCACGCCCGTGTGCTATCAACACGCCTGTGTCCTCAGGCCGTGTAACTCTGTTTATGACGTCAGCAAATAAATTGAACCACACGGCAAGCCACACGCCCATGTCACCAGGCCGTGTCCCTTACACAGTTGAGACAGACAACCATGTCTCATCCCATGTAGTTAACTCTTAGTTTCCAAGCCTTTTTGTCACCCTTACATGCACACACATATACATGGATTCAATGGCATTCAACATTCTCAATTATGATACAAACATATCATTTACGTATCAACATGCATGTGTTACACATTCTCACATTAAACCGAGACTAGTCATACCATAGTTATCTTTCTGCCAATTTATTTCAACTTATCATCAAACTTCCATGTTAAAAACATTATTATTTTTTCTCCAAATTACACATTTAATTCATACTCATAAAACATGCATTCAACACACCTAACATATTGCCAACCATGCATGACAAACAAACATAATCATATATTCATATCATAAGCAATAAATCATAACATGACTAGCTGGACTTACAAGCTATAATCAATATGAGCCACATCTCATGGACATATTCAATAGCTCAAAATAGGCCAATACATTTAGCCAAATCATAATAACACATGTCATAAAACTAGGTCCCTATACATGCCACTCACTTGATAATTCTAACATATGTAACAATATTCCAAAGGTATTGGCTTGATAGTGTGATGCTGCCTCCGACGATCTCCAACCCCAAGCTGCCCTAACAACACTAATAGAAATGGAAAGGAGGGAGTAAGCTTTACTCTTAGTAAGCTCGCATGAAAAATAATAAGCAATCTATTAACATGCTATTTTTCAATTCCTCTCTATTTATTTAAAATCCAGTTAAGTGTTTTCTTGAGTTACGGTCACTAAATTATTTATATCTGGAGCTACGACACTCCAAATTGAGAACCAATAATTTTTTCAGAAACTAGACTCACATATATTCTTATCATAGAATTTTCAGAATTTTTGGTCTAGCCAATAAGTATAGTTTATTATTCAAAGTCTCACCTATTTCATTGTTTGCTAGCTTAGACCTTTCTTCATGAATATTTATTTATCTCTTAGTAGGGATTCGGATAACTTTCCGATCTAATTATCTTGAAAATATACTCATTAAGGACTTATTAATATGAATTCTAACTCATAGTTATTTTTTTTACAATTTCTAGTGATTTTCCCAAGTCAGAAGAGGGGATTCCAAGCTCATTCTAACTCTGTCTCACAAGAATTCAAATATATCATAATATTAAATTATTTTCCTTATATTGTTTCTTCTATGTGAAACTAGACTCAATAAGATTTCATATCATATTTAATTCATCCTTTAATTCAACTTTCACAATTTTTGGTGGATTTTCAAAGTCGGACTATTGTTGCTGTCCAAACAGTTTTAGAGCAACAAAAAGATAATCATATAAGGTTGCCATAAAAATTATTTTCATATGTATCACTCATTTATTTTCATTCTTACCACAAGTTCATTTCACTTCCCATGTCCAACACATGTTTGTGGGTTTCGAGTATGTACCTATGCTATCTCTTAGCACCACCACTCGTCCAAACATGGCAATCATATTCATCATAATAGTATCTTATAACATAAATAAGTTTGTCACGGAAAAAACCCTTTTTATTCATTTCTAATATTAATCCCATTGCATTTTCTCAAAAATTTTGATGGATATCCCATGTACCGTCAAATCGTAAAAGTGATCATTTCAAGTACGCACTCCCGCGAACCTCGCATCTTACAGCGGGATTACCAGTCCAAGCTAAATCCCCCAGAGCATAAACTCATAGAGTAAAAGTCGGGATTACCAGTCCAGGCTAAATCCCCTGCAACGAAAATTACTCTCATGAGCTCGGATCTGAAGTACCAGTCCAGGCTAAATTCAGACCCTAATCAGATTACCCGTTCGGGCTAAATCTATATTGCACACATATTCTTCGGGAGGCTAGATCACTTTATAAGTTCGTGTCTATAAATTCGTATTTTCCCTTTCTTAAAAGCACACTGTCGCGAAACTCCTTTCTTACAGCTGGATTACCAGTCCAAGCTAAATCCCCTACAACAATGTATACTCAAATGAGATTGGATCTGAATTACCAGTCCAACCCAAATTCAGAACCTAAGTTAGATTACCCGTCGGGGCTAAATCCGTTCACACATATTCTTCGGCAGGGCTATATAGGGATTGGATCACTCGTCTCGGGTAGATGCTTTTTACCATCAATTCATTTTCAAGAATCCATCAAATATCATATTTCATTCAACCGAGATTTTTCTTCCTCTTATTATCAATCATGTCAATGTTTCATAAATTTCATACATTGAGCATTCAATTCATATCCTTGTCAAGAGCGTACATTTATCATATAATCATCATTTGAGCAACTAACATACTTCACACATTGTATTTACTTACAAATGGACTTACCTTCCTTTTCACTCTTTCACAAGTTATCCAACTTAATAAAACATCATGTTATATCAAATTCTCAATATATTCAACTATTATATAGCAAGCCATCAATGATTGAACCATCAAACATTTCATGTGCTGCTAGACATATATCATTGTTCTCACAAACTTTATTTACCATTGTTTCATCGCTTTTCAATATATATTAAATCATGCCATTCGTGCAATAATAATATAAAAGTTTCAATTCAAATATAGCATTGCAATATTATTGGCACACGAACTTACCTCGGCACCAAAATAGCAAAAAGGAACCTAACAGTCGATTTTCCATTTTTCACCCGATCTAGGTCCAATCCTCGTTTTCCTTGATCTATAATATCAAATTTAGTCTAATTATTAGTCACATTATTTAATGTGATCCAAAAACCATATTTTTGAAAATTTATGTTTTTACCCCTAAACTTTATTAAAATTACACTTTTGCCCCTAGGCTCGTAAAGTGATTTTTATTCAATTTTCTCACTCTATTGGCCTAGCTGAACCATTTTCATAACTATGGAAAACTATAGTTCCCATCAAAACACCCTTTTATACCATTTTTATAACTTTTACAAAATGATCCTTTCGGACGTTTTCATCGACAATCGCTTGGTAAAAGTCATTTATTTAACACCCAACACTCATTTTCTACCATTAGACATCAAAAGGCATGCATGTCACACATGGGTCAATTTTTAAACTTGAGCCCTAGCTCAAATTAATGGTAGAAATAGATAGATCTTGTTACGGGGATTGCAAAAACGTAAAAATCATTAAAAAGGGGCTAGAACGGACTTACAATCGAGCTTGGAAGCTTGAAACACCCTAGACATGGTTTCTCCATGCAAGTTTCAGCCAAGAGGTTGAAGATGGACAAAAATTGGCTTTTAATTTTGTTTTCAATTCATTTTAATAAATTAAATTACCAAAATGTCCTTAATGAAAAACTTTGGAAACATGCCTAACCATGTCCATTTTTGTCCACCAACTTAACCAATGGCCGAATTACCATATAAGGACCTCCAATTTAAAATTTCATAACAACTGGACACCTCTAGCATGTAGAACTCAACTTTTGCACTTTTACGATTTAGTCCTTTTAACTAAATTGAGTGCCCAAATGTCAAAATTTCGAACGAAATTTTCATGAAATCATTCCGTGAAATTGTAAACCATAAAAATAAAGTAAAAATAAAATTTTTTGCATCATATTTGTGGTCCCGAAACTACTGTTTCGACTAGGCCCAAAATCGGGATGTTACATTTCTCCCCCCTTTAGGGATTTTCATCCCCGAAAATCTTACCAGAAAAGTGGTTTTGGTTTTTCACTTATTTTCCTCAATCCTATAATCGATGTCAAAGAACTTTCACTCAAGCTGCGTTTTTACTACCTACCTCTTAAATTCCACAAACAAGACTCATGAGTGGTTTTCGCTTTACAACACTTTCACTAAAACTTAATCTCTATCAAAAAGTTCTTGTATTCAAAAGTCTGATCCATACCATCATCTTACATATACATTCATACTTGAATCTTTTGAATTTGAATAGTGAAACTAGCCAGTTCATCCCGGCCTTATTCTCTCTATAATTTCACATGGTCTGATTATTTGTCAATTCAACTCTCAGTTACCTTTCATTTCAAAGCCTCCTTTGGCTTTCCCAAGAAATCACGACATGAAACCCGGATCTCAATCTGATTATTGGAGACTAGTATTCCAAAAAATCCATCAATCATAAAGACACGAAATTCCTCGAACCTGATGAGCGAAAACTCAATACCTACTAGCATGATTTACATATCTCGTCAAATATTTAACAATAAGCTACATGACATTTTTCTCTTTCAAAGACAGGGATTGTAATATCCCAAAATAGGGCATAGTCAGAATAGTGGTTTCGGGACCACAAATCTGACATCAAAATATTTATTTTACGATTACTACGAGGCTTAGAATATGAGAATATGCATGTGTTAAAGTTTCATGAAGGAATTCTTTGTGCAAGTGCCCAATTGGAAAATTAGGGACTAAATTGAATAAATTGAAAAACTTGGATTCTAGAAGCAATTTACATGAAATTGCTTTAGATTATAAAATATAAGTTCTTGGGGAGAAATTTTCCCAATTTCTAAGTTTTTGGACAAAAATGGGCTTACATGGATGAAATTTCAAAGAAAGGGCCTAAGGGTATTTTGGTCATTTGGCATATTAATGAAATAAAATGAGAAAAAAGAAGGAAAAAAATAGCCATTCTTCTCCCTTGTCCAGCCAATATTCCTAAGCCGCAATAGCTAGGGTTTCCAAGCTTTTCAAGCTCATTAGTAAGTGCTCTCAAGCCCCGTTTTTAATGTTCTTTGTAATTTTGAGACCCCAATAGCTTACTCTCTCCATTTCTACCCATATTTCATGCTAGGGTTCATGTTTAAAAATTTACCCATGCATGAGTTACTTGTATCTTGATGTTTTATGGAGGAATATGGAAGTTTGAGGTGTGTTAAACAACATTTCCAAGGTGATTTTCATGAAAAACCCCTAAGGGACCTTTTTGAAAAAGTTGAAAAATGTGTGGTAGAAATGTGAAAATAATGGAAAATGTGGGCTACCATAAGAGGGAAAAGTGTTCAGCTAGGCTTGAGTATGGTAGAAATTGCATGCATTTCATTATACGAGCCTAGGGACTAAATCGTAAAAATGTAAAAGATTAGGGGCAAAACAGTCATTTGGACCGGGGTGGAATTTAGACTTGAAACGTATTATGTGGAGTGTTAATGATATATTTTTATTGTTATAGACCCCAAAGAACAAATTCTAGAGGTTGATCAAGGAAAACGAAAGGTTTTGGAATAACCGAAACATGACACTAAAACGAATACCAAGTAAGTTCGGATAACTTAAAGTAAACACTCAATGTGCCTAATTATATGATTTATGAATGCAAGATGATTGCATTTATTAATAACATGAAATTCTATGAGATGCATGTTTAAGTATGAATTTTGATAAATGTCTCGGTTCAGGTTAAAAAAGGGAATTTGATGGATAAACCATGATTGACATGTGTAATGAGGTCCTGCATGTGTTGCAGTAAGGATTTAGCTCGGATGGGTAATCCGTTGACCTCATTTATAAAAAGGATCTAGCCCAGACGGTTGTTCCTTTGAATGGTCGAGCCTCCCGAAGAATATGTATGCATTATGGATTTAGCCCAGACAGGTAATCCGATTAGGACCTGAATTTATCCAGGACTAGTGATTCAGATCCGAGCTCAATAAAGGTGTTTGTCGTTATAAGGGATTTAGCCTGGACTGGAAATCCCGACATCACCTCATGAGTTCATAAAATGGGGGATTTAGCCTGGACTGGTAATTCCGCCATAGGATGTGAGGTTCGCAGGAGTGCATATCTGAAACGATCATTGTATGAATTGACGGTATATAGATGTTCCATCGAGATTTCATAAAAACTCAACGAGATTAATATGACATATATCTATCTATATACAAATGAGATGTTGAATGATGAGCTCATCTAAGATAACTTTCATAGTGAATTGTTATGTGACTAACTCATTGATTGAGTGTAAGTGATAGAGAAGCCATCCTATGCTCATTGAATTTATTGCCCAATTTGATTTCGTGCTAATTACTTGGTAAGTTTACTTTCTGGTTATTCGAGCTTACTAAGCATGAAAATGCTTACCCCTCTCTTTTCCCTGTCTCTCACAAAGCTCGAGGACTCGTAAAGATTGAAAGACGGTTGGAGAGTCAGCATACTATCAAATAGACTAGCTTTGGTATAAAGACATTTCTAAATTGTTCAATGGCATGTATAGGTCTTTTGAGTATTTTGTTATATGTGTCATTTGATTTTCCAAATGAATGCTTGTAAACAAAAATCTATCTTTTTGTTTATGGCCATAGAGATCGACTTGTTTTGAAGTAGGCTATGATCTGCAAAATTTCCATGTAAGTTTATAATCATGTGCGATGGTTAAATTCCAATTGGCAATGAGTCATAAGAAAGAGCCAATCTTGAATGTATTAAAGTGGTATGACAACACATAAATACAAGATGGAAAGTAACCTAGCATGCACGAAACCAATGATATGAGGTTTCCATGTAATGAGTTTTTGCAAAGATCATTTATGAGAGAATAATTATGTTTTACTTTTTTCTAATATTCATTAAGTAGAAGTGTTAAAAAGGGGGTGACCATAGGCTTGGAAAATAGCCTAATAGGGTCTACACGGTTGGGTACATGGGCGTATGCCTAGGCCGTGTGTGCACACGGGCGTATGCCTAGGTCGTGTGTGACACACGGGCCCCACTTGTAGGCGTGTGGCATGGTCATGTGTCCCTTGCATCTAACATGGTAAATCTGTTAAAGGAACACGGGCTAGACACACGGGCGTGTGTCTTGGCTGTGTGAATTTAACAAAATGCTCAAGTCTTGGACACAGGGCGATTGCACGGGTGTGTCCCAAGTCACACGGCCGTGTGACACTTCAAGTTGAAATAAATTTTCCAAGGTGCCCAAAGTTTTTCAAATGTTCTCATTTTTGTCCCGCACTGCCTCAAGGTGTAACGCCCCTATAACCCGTATCCGTCGCCGGAATGGGTTATGAAGTGCTACCAATTCAAAACACTACATTTGTACAATCACATTTACATAAGTTCATTAGCAATTATATACATAGCCAAACAAAAATCAAAGATCGAAATTTAGACTTATACCGACATTCAAAAGTTACCATATTCACATGGCTTATATACAGCAACATTTCAAAACATCATTCATCTATAGTCTATTCTATACATGCCATACTAGATCCAAAACATAATAGTACCAAAACAGAGTAAACTTTCATAAGCTTAGTAAGTTTTAAGCAATGCAAACAAATAAACTCAATTATACTTCGAACATTCAATTCCTCAAGAGGCCATTTTCTAGATATATTACCATTTGGCCGAATATACACAAGCACATAATGCACATTTAGCATTTTTATTTCACTTAATATGAATTCATATAACATAAATAAATCAAATACTTTCACATACTTTGACTGAATGCATCATGATCATAGATATAGTTATGACATTTATTCACATATGTATCACATTATACACTTATGATTCAAATCAATTCAAACCCACATATAAGTACATAATACGAACCTGGCCAACTTAACTTATTGAATGTATTCATTTTCCGTTCTAACACGAGATATCTTAGTCTTAGACTTTTATCAAATCACTGGCATTTAGCTTGCTAGGCTCGAAGGCGCGAATAGTATCTCACCGGCATCATAGCCTGCTAGGCTCGAAGGCCTGAATAGTATTTCACCGGCATCATAGCCTGCTAGGATCGAAGGCCCGAATAGTATTTCACCGACATCATAGCTTGCTAGGCTCAAAGGCCCGAATAGTACTGTACGATATTCAAATCAACAATTTTCATTATCGAATATTATTTATGTTTCACTACTTAAAACTTACCTCGAATATTTTTGAACAGTCTCGGATCGGCTATTCAACTACTTTCCCTTTTCCCTTGTCCAACCTTGGTTCTCTATGCTCTTGAGCTAATTCAAACAAATTTAACTTATTAAAGTCCCATCATGCTAGCTTATGGCCGAATATGATAAGAAATTTAATAGGTCATATAGCAACTTTTAGCTCAAATACAAAATGGTCATACACATTTTTAATCACATTAAGCAATTTAATACCATTAATATAACATTTCCTCATGTACACCTTTATGACCGAATACACATATCAAATAAGTAAATTACCTTAACACGCAACCCACATAGCCAAGTTACAAATAACCCTGATGACCGAATATGAATATCACCAAAATTTCTATAACTTAAACTTTAGCCTTCATAGCCGAATATTCATTGTATACCTAATTCACATACACAAACACAAAACTCATATGGCTTATCATATTTTCATATACATATCTTAACCTTATAACCGAATATATAGCTTATCAAATAGATATTTATTCACATTTCCTTAACACATATTGATCAACTAGTTCATGCATTATCCTTTGGCAAATTCTGTCATTAAATTAATAACCTATTTAACATCAAGCATTTTATACTAAAATTTCTCCCAAGGCCGAATTCATATACAATCTTTAATACTCAGACAAAGTTTTTATTTTAAATAATTTATACACACGCCATTAACCTAATATCAATTAACTAAACACTTTAACAAATTTTTCTTTGACTATACACACATGCGACAATCACAAAGACAATTTAACAAACCTTATATTCAACTTATAACAATATATACTCAATATTCAAAGCATCCATAGGCGAATATACATATTTCTTTCATTCATTCTTAACAAAAAAATTTATCAAGCTTAAATCCCTATTCCATCATTTTAAAATGCAAATATTACACAAATGTTATCTAAATTCACATTCGACAACTACACATACACACAAGCCGATTTTTCCTATCATCCAAACCACCTATATGAACATTTAACGAGCTCAAACTTCACCCATCCACAATTACTCTTTAAAACATAAAGACAACAACCATTTTTCTCAAATTCTTCCATGGCCGATTACTCATATCACCACACAATTCAAAATTTTGACATGGGCTAAGTAAGGGACTTAGTAACTAGCTTAAAATATGCTAAAATTTCAAGAACTAACATGAATTACTTACCTTAATTCAAGCTTAAAGGTGATCGAATGGCTTATCTCCCTTTTCTTTCTTTAAGATTCGGCTAAGCTAAGGAAGAAGATGAACAAAACATTTTTGTTTTTCCTTTTTACCATCTTTTCTTATTTTAGTTAATTTTCTTTTATTTCATAATTTAAGCCATTAACTATTATAATATTAATATATAATGTATATATGGCTATTCAACCATCATCATGGCCGGACACTTACTTAAAAATGGGGAATTTGACATGCAAATCCCCATATTTTAAGCCATGCAATATTTGGCTACTACACTTCAACCTATCACATTTTCAAAATTTCTCACATAAGTCCTTTTTAATTAATTCCATATTCAAATGACAAAATTAAGACACGATACTTTCACACATTCTCTTTCACATATAATAAGCATAGAATATAACATTTAATTATTTTTGTGACTCGGTTTTGTGGTCCCGAAACCACTTCCCAACTAGGGTCAAATTAGGGTTGTCACAACTCTCCCCCCTTAAGAATTTTCGTCCCCGAAAATCTTACCGGCGAAAAGGTTAGGATAACATTCTTTCATTGAGTCCTCTAACTCCCAAGTCACTTCTTCAACCCCATTTTTGAGCCATAGTACTTTTACTAATAAAATTTTCTTATTTCGTAGTTCTTTTACTTCACGAGCCAAAATACAAACCGGTTCCTCTTCATAACTCAAATCAGACTGAATTTCAATCTCTGATGGATTAATTACATGAGAAGGATCGGATCTGTACCAACGAAGCATCGAAACATGGAAAACATAGTGAATCTTTTCAAGTTCAGGTGGCAAAAGTAGTCTATAAGCAACTTGCCAAATCTGTTCTGTAATTTCATACGGTCCAATAAATCTAGGGCTTAATTTGCCTTTACGACCAAATTTGAGTAGCTTTTTCCATGGTGAAACTTTAAGAAACAGTTTGTCTCCGACTTGATACTCTATATCTTTCCGTTTCAAGTCCGCATATGATTTCTGATGATCTGATGCTGCTTTCAGACTTTCACGGATTAGTTTTACTTTCTGTTCAGCCTCTTTAATCAAAGTAACTCTGTAAATCTTATTCTCACTGAGTTTAGTCCAAAACAAATGTAACACTCCAAACCCGGCCTAGACGATATGACCGGATCCGGTGCGCCACATTGATGTGTTCAAAACGTTCCGTATTACTTAGTTTGGAAAACTTAGTTGGGGTTGTAAAAGATACTTTCTAAAGCAGGTTAAAGTGAATAGAAGCTGTGCACCAGGTAGGAAACCAGGAAGAAGAGGAGGTGAGTCCGTCGGATTGCTTAAGTACCAAGCTCCCTTCAGATCCAATCCTAGACATGCACACCACCATTGCCACACCTTAACGACTCGTATAATTTTGAGAAAACCGTCTGGTTGTGTCTATCTTAAGAAAAGGATTAAGTTTGAAAATGTTTGCTTAGCGGAAGTCTTACTTGTAATTGTGTTATTTTGAAATCCCTTGATGTTTTTGAAAACGCGTCCTAAAGCTAATCCATTTTTCTTAGTTATCATAGTTTTTTTTTCATCATAATAAAATAAAATAATAAAAGTAAAACAAAACCATAAAAATAATTAAAAGGCCTTATTACACTTAAAACCCAAAACCATAAATGAAATTAAAAGGACGTCCAGTTCACCAGAAAGAAACCAAGTTTGTAGAAACATGTTGCCAGTCCGAATCCCTCGCAGCTCCAAGCCCATTATGGTTGAGGATTACCTGCGAGGATGAAAATAATGGGTGAGTTTTGGGAAACTCAGTGTGTAATCCAACCCAACCATATCCTAAATCAGTTCAAACCACAGAGACAGAATAAGTTGGCCTCAGCCCAGAACAGATATCAGAATAAAGCCCGTAGGCCCAGAATAGACCAGAACAGATATATCATGCTTATGCAGAAACCCAACCATATCCAACCACATACACCCCCATACCATCCTTTCACCATGTGGGGAGACTACTCGACCCACCCAACCACTACACGCCACAGAAATATGCAGCATGGCTGCCAGATACAGAAAATGTGACAGAGTCACCAGATACAGATATTTTGTGGCTGTGCCACTAGAACAGATATATGTGGCAGGGCCACTAGAACAGATAATTTGTGGCATAGCCACCAGGACGCTTCCTCCATAATATAACCCATGTCCCCATGCAACAAATATTCATTCATGGCATACATCATACAGATTTAATACATCATGCTTTTCAGACAAAATTAACCCTAGGGGTATAAAGGTCATTTTGCACGCATAGGGGTATAATGGTAATTTTGCATACATAGGGGTATAATGGTAATTTTGCATACATAGGGGTATAATGGTAATTTTGCATACATAGGGGTATTCTAGTAAATCTAACTATTTCTAAGGTTTTCATGCATATCGTAGCCATTATGTTTAGCCAGAAACACTTACCGAGCGTTCTTACCGAATTGGGCCCGTTGGCCCATTAACCTAGTTTTGGCCCATTAAGCCCAAAATATCAAAACGCACGAAATCGCGAGTACCAAAGTTTTATCACTTTTGAGTACCAGTAATAATTACCCATACGTCTTACGAGCATTCGCACACTCGCAAGTGCCCAAAATACCGATTTTTCGGCATTTCGGCTTTTCGGCTTTTGCCGATCTAGCCTATGAAAGGGTGTCAGTTACACACCTGTTTTCGGGATTTCCTCGTCGAGATCTACACCCGAACTGCCTACAATTGAATCACTTACTATTACTCCAAATATCAAAAATACAATTGAGTATCTAGTCCCTTACCACATTCGGCCAAACATGCCAAAAACCCTTATTGCTCTTACCTTACTGCCGAAAGATGGTTAACTCCAAAGATCCGATCGTTCCACCTGTCCAAGCCCTTGATCAACCACCTCTAAATCACGCTATTACCAAAACAAAATAGTTATTACGACCCCTCAGGGTGACAAGTCCAAATCGACAACCTCCCTAACTTTTAGGGATTTCGACTTTTCCTAAAATATGTAAGAAGACTAAGTTTTGGCGAAGACTTACCACCGATTCCTTAGTGACTGATTCCAATGAGTTTCCCACTCGATCCCGATGTAGATCTAAGCCCTCAGATGATAACAAAAGTTGATATTTCAGTGACTTCAGTATTCGGCCAAGTCCCTTTTAATGTGGGGTTTTTCGGCTTTTTTGCAACTTGTGTTTAGAAAGGTAAAACGAGAGGGTTTTGCTATGGTCTTGTCGTCAAAAATTGAGGTTTTAGAGGGCTGGTGAATCGGCCACAAATGATGAAGGGAAGAGATGTGGTTTTGGTTATAAGAAATCGGCACAAAAAGAATAAGCTTTCGGGATTTCAGCTTTTTATGATGTTCGGCTTATAAGGCTAAAAATAAAAAGATTAAGGATGTGATGAAGAGTAAAGAGATAGAAGGGTTCGGCTATGGAGAAGGAAGAGGAGAAGGTAGATGGAGAAAAAGAAATAAAGAAAGGAGGAGAAGAAAAGATGATCAGAATTTTGGCACAACACACCCCCAAATGCCGAAATTCCCACTACTACAATACCTAGCCGAATTTCCTATGATAGGGTCCCTTGGCTGGCCACCTCTTGCCCCTTGATCAACTCCTAGATTTCCTCCCTTATCTTTATCCTTATTCAATCCCCTTACCTACTTAAACTCTTCCTGACAGACTTTTATTTCAGTTCCATTACTTCCCTTTCCTGTACATAAAAATTAATCACTTAATTTGCTGTCATTGTGACTTGAACCTGGGTCCTCCCCAAGCTTCCACACGCCACTAACATCCTTCCCAGTGGCGTCACATGCCACTTTACCACTTGCTTCCTTGTGATCCATTCTTCACAAATAATTCCTAAAAAGCCTAATTTATCAGAACCCCTTTCCCCTACAGATTTAAAATTAATTAAAACTACCGGGTTTTATCCTAAGCTTGGGCCTTCTAGAGGCCCACCAACATAATTAATCCTACACATAACAAACAGAACACAGAATTTTAAATTTTACAACCTTTACAGAATTCCCAAAAATTTGGGGCGTTACAACAAAGGTGTACGACATTTACGACCGTACAAAGCCTCGTAAGGTGCCATCTTGATGCTAGATTGAAAACTATTGTTGTATGCGAATTCAATCAAAGGTAAGAACTTTTCCCACGAAGCACTAAACTCAATGATGCAACATCTCAACATATCCTCAAGTATTTGAATAATTCGCTCGGATTGACCATCGGTCTGGGGATGAAAAGCGGTGTTAAAATGCAACTTAGTACCCAATGCTTCTTGTAATTTCTTCTAAAACCGCGATGTGAATCTCGATCTCTATCCGACACAATGGCAGTAGGTATCCCGTGTAACCTTACAATCTGATAAACATATAGTTTGGCTAACTTATCAAGTGAATAATCCGTACGTACGGGAATAAAATGAGCCAACTTTGTCAATCTATCAACAACAACACAGATCGCATCTTTCTTGCTCGGAGACAATGACAACCCAGATACAAAATCCATTGTGACTCGATCCCACTTCCACTCGGGTATCATGATCAGATGAAGTAATCCCAAAGGCACTTGATGTTCCGCTTTCACTTGTTGACATATCAAACACTTCAAAACAAAGTCAGAAATGTCTCGTTTCATACCGTGCCACCAGTATTGTTGTTTCAGATCGTTGTACATTTTCGTACTACCAGGGTGAACTAACATTTGGCTGCTATGAGCCTCGCTCAAAATCATCGAAATAAGCTTTCAATTTCTCAGAACACATAATCGATTTTTGAACCTCAAACAATTATTGCTATCAATCAAAAATTCTGAATCCTCTTTCGAAACACATAGTGCTCGTTTTGCAACTAATTCATCATCAACTTTTTGAGCTTCACGGATTTGTTGCATCAATAACGATTTTTCTTTTAACTCTGCTACTAACACATCATCAGGGGACACAAACAGGTGCACATTCATTGCTCACAAAACAAACAGTGATTTATGGCTTAAAGCATCAGCAGCCACGTTAGCCTTTCCCGGATGGTAATCAATGACAAGCTCGTAATCTTTTAATAATTCTAGCCAACATCTTTGTCTTAAATTCAAATCTCTCTGAGTCATCAAGTACTTGAGACTTTTGTAATCGGAATAAACGTGACATTTTTCCCCAAATAAGTAATGGCGCCAAATTTTCAAAGCGAAAACGATAGTAGCTAACTTGAGATAATGAGTCGGATAGTTTTTCTCATGTGGCTTCAATTGTCTTGAAGCGTACGCTACAAATCTACCCTCTTGCATCAACACACAGCCCAAACCATTCAGAGATGCATCACTGTAGATCACAAATTCTTTACCGGATTCTAGCTGAACTAACACTGGAGCTTCAGTCAAAAGAGTTTTTAATTGATCAAAACTTTTCTGGCACTTTTCTGACCACTCAAATTTGATATCTTTCTCAAGCAACTTTGTCATCGGTGTTGCTATCATCGAGAAACCTTTCACAAACTGTCTATAGTACCTAGCAAGTCCCAAAAAGCTTCAAACTTCTGAAACATTTCTCGAAGGCTTCCAATCAGGTATAGCTGAAATTTTACTTGGATCAACTCAGATGCCCGATGCGGATACAATATGCCCCAAAAAGCTTACATCTCTCAACCAGAATTCACATTTACTGGACTTCGCATATAATTGTTTGTCTCGCAAAATCTGTAATACTAACTTCAAGTGCTCGGCATGATCAGTTTCATCGTGTGAATAGATTAAAATGTCATCTATAGACATGACTATAAACTGATCCAAATACTGTCTGAAAATTCGATTCATTAAATCCATGAAAATAGAAGGGGCATTAGTGAGCCCAAACAACATCACTAGGAACTCATAATGTTCGTACCTTGTTCTGAAAGCAGTTTTAGGCACGTTAGATTCTCTAACTTGCAACTGATAATAACCCGATCTCAAGTCTATCTTCGAAATACTAAGGCTCCTTTCAGTTGATCAAACAAATCGTCAATTCGCGACAACGGATATTTATTCTTTATTGTTACCTTATTAAGCTAACGATAATCAATGCACATTCTCATGGTTCCGTCTTTCTTTTTGACAAACAGTACTGGTGCACCCTAGGGAGAAAAACTCGGTCGAGCAAAACCTCTATCTGTCAACTCTTGCAACTGATATTTCAATTCTTTTAGTTCGGTTGGTGCCATACGATACGAAGCTATCAAAATAGGTGTAGTCCCTAGTACTAGTTCAATACCAAACTCTACCTCGTGTTGCAGTGTTACTAGGTCTCCCACTTGGATCAGTATTCTGTTAAGCTAATTTCGGACAGTCTCGGATAAAATGATCAGCTGATCCACACTTGAAACCAGAGCGGTCACGAAATCTACAGCTTCCTGAATGCCATTTGCCACAATGCTTGCACTCAGATCTGTCTTGACGATCATTGCCGGCACTGGCAACAGAGGTGGTTCGTGTACTCACAGGGGGTCGATCACAGTCCCGTCTGGAAAAACCCGAAGTATTCTTAGATTGGACTGAGTCATCTCTAAATTTCTTCGATGACTGATGATAGGATTTTCCCGAAGATCTTTTACGAAACTCTCTAGCTCCATCATCAACTTTTCTTTTCTCTCTACTGAGCTCTTTGGCTTTACAAGCTCGCTCGACAAGCACTACAAACTCTTTGATTTCCAGAATACCCACCAACAGTTTGATGTCTTCATTCAACCCCTCCTCGAAGCTTTTACACATGATAGCCTTAGACGAAACACATTCCCGATCATATCTACTAAGTCTGACAAGCTTTCACTCGTAATCGGTAACTGTCATAGAGCCTTATTTGAGCTCGAGAAATTCCTTCTGTTTTTAATCGATGAATATTTGACTGATATATTTCTTGTGGAACTCGGTTTGAAAGAATTCCCACGTAACCCATTCTCTTGGCACAACTAAGACCAATGTATTCCACCAATAGTAGGCAGAATCACGTAACAGAGATATAACACATTTTAGGCACTCATCGGGTGTCCACGATAATTCATCAAACACGCGAATGGTATTATCGAGCCAAAACTCAGCCTGCTCAGCATCATCACTATCAGTAGCCTTGAACTCAGTAGCCCTGTGCTTTCGAATTCTATCAACCGGAGGCTTGCTCAATCTCAACGGGTCGACTATCGAAGGTACCACAGGTGCAAGGTTTGTATTAGTCGGGGGTGGGGGTTGTGTAACAGCTGGATTAGTTCGAACATATTGGGTAAACCAATCATTCATCATAGCATAGAAGGCTTGTTTAGCCTCATCATTTTGATTACTAGCATTTGGTTGAGAGTCCAACGGCGCTGTCCCATGCGCGGGAGCAGGCGCTACGCTCTCTACATCATCAGATACCGCTCGATCAGGATCGGAATTCAGTACTATACAAAAAACACATTTCAACTGTCAGAAATCATCACACTATCATATTAACACTTTATGGCATGTATAGCTAGACTCACACACGCTACGTTAGTCCTAGAATCGACTAAACCGTAGCTCTGATACCAATAAAATGTAACACCCCTATAACCCGTATCCGTCGCCGGAGTGGGTTATGAAGTGCTGCCAATTCAAAACACTACATTTGTACAATCACATTTACATAAGTTCAATAGAAATTATATACATAGCCAAACAAAAATCAAAGATTGAAATTCAGACTTATACCGACATTCAAAAGTTACCATATTCGCATGGCTTATATACAACATCTCAAAACATCATTCATCTATATTTTATTCTATACATGCCATACTAGATCCAAAACATAATAGTACCAAAATGCTAGATAGTGTGACAAGTTGCTGACGATTCCCGAGCAAATGGCTAGAGTCAACGATCTATAAAACAAAGAAACATAACAAACAGAGTAAGCTTTCATAAGCTTAGTAAGTTTTAAGCAATGCAAATAAATAAACTCAATTATACTTCGATCATTCAATACCTCAAGAGGCCATTTTCTAGATATATTGCCATTTGGCCGAATATACACTAGCACATAATGCACATTTAGCATTTTTATTTCACTTAATATGAATTCATATAACATAAATAAATCAAATACTTTCACATACTTTGACCGAATGTATCATGATCATAGATATAGTTATAACATTTATTCACATATGTATCATATTATACACTTTTATGATTCAAATCAATTCAAACCCATATATAAGTACTTAATACGCACCTCGCCAACTTAACTTATTGAATGTATTCATTTGCCATTCTAACACGAGATATCTTAGTCTTAGACTTTTATCAAATCACCGGCATTTAGCCTACTAGGCTCGAAGCCCGATATCATTTCACCAGCATTATAGCCTACTAGGCTCGAAGGCCCGAATAGTATCTCACCGATAGCCTGCTAGGCTCGAAGGCCCGAATAGTATTTCACCGGCATCATAGCCTGCTAGGCTTGAAGGCCCGAATAGTATTTCACAGGCATCATAGCCTGCTAGGCTCAAAGGCCTGAATAGTGGTGTACGATATTCAAATCAATAATTTTCATATAACACAATCGCACCGAATTAGGTACTAGCATCATTCGAATATATCATCCTACATTTTATTCACTTTTATTACATTTCATCATTCGCACTTATCATTTTATAGTTTACACATAACATCTCACTCATATTCATCTAACACTTATCATTTAATCATAAAAGCATATCACATTTTTACTTCCATAATATATTTGCCATTAGGCCATATACATACATTGCAAGTAATACTTAATTTTCATAATATGTCATGTCATTATCGAATATTATTTATGTTTAACTACTTAAAACTTACCTCGAATATTTTTGAACAGTCTTGGATCGGCTATTCAACTACTTTCCCTTTTCTCTTGTCCAACCTTGGTTCTCTATGCTCTTGAGCTAATTCAAACAAATTTAACTTATTAAAGTCCCATCATGCTAGCTTATGGCCGAATATGACAAGAAATTTAATAGGTCATATAGCTACTTTTAGCTCAAATACAAAATGGTCATACACATTTTTAATCACATTAAGCAATTTAATACCATTAATATAACATTTCCTCATGTACACCTTTATGACCGAATACACATATCAAATAAGTAAATTACCTTAACACGTAACCCACATAGCCAAGTTACAAATAACTCTAATGACCGAATATGAATATCACCAAAATTTCTATAACTTAACCTTTAGCCTTCATAGCCGAATATTCATTGTATACCTAATTCACATACAAAAACACAAAACTCATATGGCTTATCATATTTTCATATACATATCTTAACCTTATAGCCGAATATATAGCTTATCAAATAGATATTTATTCACATTTCCTTAACACATATTGATCAACTAGTTCATGCATTATCCTTTGGCACATTCGGTCATTAAATTAATAACCTATTTAACATCAAGCATTTTATACTAAAATTTCTCCCAAGGCCGAACTCGTATACAATCTTTAATACTCATACAAAGTTTTTATTTTAAATAATTTATACACACGCCATTAACCTAATATCAATTAACTAAACACTTTAACAAATTTTTCTTTGACTATACACACATTCGGCAATCACAAATACAATTTAACAAACCTTAAATTCAACTTATAACAATATATACTCAATATTCAAAGCATCCATAGCCGAATACACATATTTCTTTCATTCATTCTTAACAAAAAATTTTATCAAGCTTAAATCCCCATTCCATCATTTTAAAATGCAAATATTACATAAATTTTATCTAAATCCACATTCGGCAACTACACATACACACAAGCCGATTTTTCCTATCATCCAAACCACCTATATGAATATTTAACTAGCTCAAACTTCACCCATCCACAATTACTCATTAAAACATAAAGACAACAACCATTTTCCTCAAATTCTTCCATGGCCGATTACTCATATCACCACACAATTCAAAATTTTGACATGGGCTAAGTAAGGGACTTAGTAACTAGCTTAAAATATGCTAAAATTTCAAGAATTAACATGAATTACTTACCTTAATTCAAGCTTAAAGGTGACCGAATGGCTTATCTCCCTTTTCTTTCTTTAAGATTCGGCTAAGCTAAGGAAGAAGATGAACAAAACATTTTTGTTTTTCATTTCTACCATCTTTTCTTATTTTAGTTAATTTTCTTTTATTTCATAATTTAAGCCATTAACTATTATAATATTAATATATAATGTATATATGGCTATTCAACCATCATCATGGCCAGCCACTTACTTAAAAATGGGGAATTTGACATGCAAATCCCCATATTTTAAGCCATGCAATATTTGGCTACTACATTTCAACCTATCACATTTTCAAAATTTCTCACATAAGTCCTTTTTAATTAATTCCACATTCAAATGACAAAATTAAGACACGATACTTTCACACATGCTCTTTCACATATAATAAGCATAGAATATAACATTTAATTATTTTTGTGACTCGATTTTGTGGTCCCAAAACCACTCTGGTCTTTCTATGACATTAGATACTTTAAGCTATCACTTGTCTTGTTGTCTTAAAACACATCACCATTTAAACAATAATACATCACTGAAAATCATGATGTCTTTACTCAACACAGACTAGGCCAGCTCAAAGGCTTTGGTTGACAATGTTTTCATCTGTCCAAACTTTGCCAATCATGAATTAAGCCATTAATTTCACAAGATGAAAATTTTAACACTTAAGCCTTTACCCATGTTAAATCCTTATACGGATATTTAGAGACATCCAAATACTAAGATCACTAGATTACCATGACAAAATCATAAGCATAATCATACTTGATATATATATTTTGCAAGCTAAAGGTCATACTTTAACCATAAGCCAGGTTCGACAAGTTACGAGATAAATATGACCAAGAATAAAAGATAAGGAAATCCAGAATATAAAAATCCAACATAAAAAAAATCTAAAACAAGAAAATCCAATCATGATACCGTATCGAAAGACCGAGAACAAAGTTCATAAGAAAGTATGAAAGACGTAACACCCCAAAACTGTAACCATAGCTGGAATAGGTTAAAAGACATTACCAGGCTTATCATTTAGTTTAGAACAACTACAATTGAAATACCATCTCATTACAGTAAATGTCATTCATTCACATTCGTTATGAACATAAAATTAAGCATACAATACTTAAACATGCATTTGGGACCAACTGGTCTCATATAAACGTTTCAGAAACTTAGAAATTTTTCAACTTTTAAAAGGTCACACGCCCGTGTGAATAGGTTGTGTGACCTTTGAAACACCCGTGTGTCTAAGCCATGGAAAAATAGGGCACACATACTGACTTATCCATACAGTCACAAGACACGCCCATGTGCCAGGCCGTGTGAAAATTCAGGAGGCTACTGACTTGGCCACACGGCCGACCATACACCCATGTTCTAGCCTGTGTACCATACATGACCATTAGACACGGGCGTGTGTCTAGGCCGTGTGAAAACTAGAGGGTATACTGACTTTAATTCGTAGGGTACCCCAAGGGACACACAGCCGTGTAACATGACCATGTGTCGCACACGACTGAGACACACGCCCGCGTCTCTGCCCGTATAGACAAAAATAGGCCATTTGAATAGCCAAATTTGCCACCCTAAAACACAAGCAAATATATTCAAATTTGACCTTATATGAACAACTCAATTTGCAGCCAAATGAACCAATTCAATATACAAATAAAGCTATATCCAAACTTACAATTCACATATTCATACACCTATATAACATCATATAAAATTCATCCATTTAACCTCCTAAATCAAGACTACCTTTGCATAATCTCATACATACATTATCATACTAAAAACTTACCATGATTAAACACATATATATACAAACAAAACATAGTACCAAATAAGCCAAATCACATGGCTTAACTTATATACAATTATTACTCAAAACATGGTTCCAAAACATAACCTATACTATCAAACTAGCCTATACATGCCATATTTACATAGGTTCAAAAGTTCAAAATACGAAACAGAAATTTGGACAGTGTGACGCACAACTCCGAATTGTTCGAAACGAGCGAGCTAACGAACCTCTAAAAGACATAGAAATAGAAACAGAGTGAGCTACTAAGCTTAGTAAGCCCGTATAATTCAAAATTAAACTTACCATTTAAGGTAATTAAATGCAAAAATAACAGGCCAAAAAATTAAATATAAATCCATCACCTAAGTACACATAATCATCATATGTTAGTCATTCAACTAATACATAAACCATATCTTGTTCATATAACATTATTTAGGCTCGTTGAATCTATTAGAACTTCAAAGGATAATCAAGTGAACAATGTCAATAATCCGTCAATTCATTATCATACATGCTCTTTCGAGACATGGCCAATAAGCTCATAATGAGCTGATAACAGTAAGCTCGATTGAGCTGGAAACGAGAAGCTCTATTGAGCTATACATTAAGCTCTTTCGAGCTGATTCAGTAAGCTCACACGAACTATGGTGAGTCCGCAACAAATGCAGGAGCTCGACCAATTCAATAAGTGCTGTAACACGTCAGTCGTATCCAATGAATTCATATAGTTCAACTCAAGCTCGGTAATAAATTTTTGTATATCATTAAAGTATTCATATCTCACATAATTCAATTATAAACATTCAATTCAACCATTGTGAGTATAGTATAGTTCGATTCTAATTATACGAACTTACCTCGAGTTGCTCGGATAACCGTCAACTACTCGTCTACCTTTCGTTTCCCCCGATCTAATTTCGGTATTTACTTATCTTGATCTATATGATATTAAATTAACCCATTCAAACTTTCATTAATTCAATTTAGCCTAAAACATTCATTTTTTAGCCAAATTACAAATTTATCCCTAAACTTTTGACTACTTTGCAATTTAGTCCTTTATACACAAAATGGCAAATTTACACAACTAGGCTATAACCCAAGATAGCCGAATTTCCTATATGGTACTAGTAGCCCAAAACTTTCAATATTTCACACTTTTAACAACTACTTTTTACGATTCCATAATTTAGTCCCTATTTTGCATTTTTGTCAAAAATCACTTTACAAAACTAGTAAAACTACCATCAAACCTCCAAAATCCGTCATTTATTAACAAAGAACTCAAGTATTCAACAATGACACTATTCAAAATCTATAACAGTTTCAAAAACGAAGGTACGGCCTAGCTAGATTAAGCTGCAACGATCTCAAAAACGTAGAAATCATTAAAAACGAATCAAAATCGTTCCTTAATTGCTCCTGAAATCATTAAAAACGAGTCAAAAACGTACCTTAATTGCTCCCTCAAGCCTAGACAAATTTCAAACCTTAAATTGGTTAATTTTCTTTCTCAAAATCAGTTTGGGAAGATGAATGAATAATGAAATTTTTATTTGTTTTATTATTATTAACATAAATTGATATTTTACCAAAATAACCTTAATAAACTTTAATAATTTCAAATTTACCAAGCTAACAACTTTCACTAACCCTTAATATGGTCTATATGACATGCAAGGACTCCCACATTTCAAGCTATAGCTATATAACAGCTTACACAATAGTACTCAACTTTTACGCGTTAAGCGATTTAGTCTTTTTTACCGAATTGAGCATTTAAATAATAAAATTTCTTTACTACACTTTCACATAAATAATTCATGCTTTAAACCTTATTAAAATAATAAAATAAATATTTTGACTTCAGATTTATGGTCCCAAAATCACTGTTCTGAATTGACCTAAAAATGGGCTGTTACAACTCTCCCCCCTTAGGGATTTTCGTCCCCGAAAATATTACCGGTAAAAAGGCTAGGGTACTGTTTTCCAATAGCTTCCTCGGGTTCGTACGTAGCTTCCTAAATCCTATGTTTATGCCAAAGAAACTTTACAAGTGCTATACGTTTATTTCTCAATTCTTTCATCTCACAAGCCAAAATCCTGATTGGTTCTTCTTTATACAATAAATCAGACTGTATCTCAACTTCAATTGGAGAAATCACATGTAACGGATCCGGTCTATACCAATGTAACATCGAAACATGAAAATATTATGTATCTTTTCTAGTTCTGACGGTAAAGCAAGTTGATAGGTTACAAGTCCTATTCTTTCAACAATCTCATACGGCCTAATAAATTACGGACTTAACTTTCCTTTATGACCAAATCGAAGAACCTTTTTCCATGGTGACACTAAATGTAATGCCCCGTACTTGAGACCGTTTCCGGAGTCGAACACGAGGTGTTAACGGACATAATTCATTACTTAAACAGCTCATACAATTCATTTTAAAATTTCCAGACAAGCTGGCTAACTGCATCACAGTCGCTTTAAAAATCATATCTCGAGTTTCGAAACTCAAAATCCAATTCCGTAAATTTTTCCTGAAACTAGACTCATATATATATCTACTAATTTCTTTCTAGAATTTTTGGTCAGGCCAATTAGTACAGTTTATTAGTTAAAATCTCACCTGTTTCAGGATTCGACTACTCTGACCTCTGTGTATTACGAATCAGATATCTCCCTGTACAGAGATTCAATGACTATGAAGTTTGTCTCTAATAAACCTAGACTCAAGAAGGAATCTGTACATATAAATCATAACTTTTAATTATCTTTTTAAACTTTATGGTGAATTTCCAAAGTCAGAACAGGGGATCGAGAAATCGCTCTGGCCCTGTTTCACAAAAATTTAAACATCTCATAAAATACAGCTCATATACCTATTTCGCTTCTTCCATATGAAAATAGACTCACCAAGCTTCGATTCCATAACTTATTCGTTATTTAATTCCATTTCTACTATTTTTAGTGATTTTTCAAATTCACGTCACTAATGCTGTCTGAATCTATTTTATGGTAAATTTTACCTATTTCATGGTTTCCATGGATTAGCTAGCAATTTAGCATACATAACACCAAATATGATCATGATTAGCCATTTCAAATGGCTAATCATTACCAAGCATTTCCATACCACTCAATAACCATATCATAAGACCATATACACAAAATGATTATAATGCTATACATGCCATACGCAAAATATACAAGCCATTATGCCAAGATGGTATACGGATAGTGTGAGCGAGCCTCCGACCGTTCCTGATTTCTGAGCTGGCTTTTCAAAACTACAAGGAATGAAAAGGAGGGAGTAAGCATAAATGCTTAGTAAGTTCACATGCAAATAGCAAGTAACATAACTATATAAGCAAACATAAAACATCATTTGCATAATCATCACCAAGACATTCATATCACATTTTCATTTATCATCTTACCATATTGTTGTTATATCGAGTTTTCAACCCGAGGGTTAAGTACATACCTTTTCAAAGTATCCATTTCACAACACTTACCAATACGTCCCTTTCATCTTGAGTATTCCTCCATTTGAGTAGAACTTTACCTGTTGAACACATCGGAATATAATTCGGATACATGGAAAGTTTGCACATAAGTGCCACATATGTAGCCAAGCTACCATGTAACCTGCCCATAAGTGAACTCGGACTCAACTCAACGAGCTCGGGCGTTCGCATCCATAAGTGAACTCAAACTCAACTCAACGAGCTCGGATGCCTAGTTACATCTCTCGAACTCGGACTCAACTCAACGAGTTCAGATATTCGCATCCATAAGTGAACTCGGACTCAACTCAACGAGTTTGGATGCTCAACCATCCTAGTGACATGTCACTTGTATCCTAATCTATTCCTAAGGTTCAAACAGGCTTTTTTTTCTTTGATCTCACATTTGTCGTCTTCCATGGAATATCGGAACCGATACTCGGTAGCAATTCATATTTATCAAGTAGTAAACATAATTTGCATATTACTCAACATTAACCACAAAGCATAATATTTCACGATTAAAAATCAGCATATCATATAATTAACATTAATAACTTAAAAATAACATTTATGCTACTTTATTTACACATGAACTTACCTCGTATGCGAAAATGGCTACTTTTACCATTTCGTCCACAACTTGATATTTTCCCCATTTTAGCCCGAATTTTAGTTTTCCTTGCTCTATCATTTAAAATATAGTCTAATTAGGACTCACATTATTCAAATTGACCCAAAATCATATTTTGAAAAATTACAATTTTGCCCCTAAACTTTTGCATATTTACACTTTTGCCTCAAAGCTCGTAAATTAAACTTCAGCCTATTTTCTTATGTTTTATGACATGCTGATCATTTTTCCCTTCTATGGCAACATCAAATTCTCACTCTAACATGTACTTATGACTATTAGGTATTTTTACCGATTAAGCCCTTTTGCTCGTTTTCACTTAAAACCGAGTAGCACAAGTTGTCTAACATAATTTAAAACCTCATATTCTATCATAAAACACCAAAATACACAAATTTCACCTATGGGTATTTTTCCAAATATAAACCCTAGGTTGAATTATTGCTAGCATAAGCTTAATCGAGCTACCGGGACTCCAAAAACGTAAAAATCATTAAAAACGAGGCTAGAACGGACTTACGATCGAGCTTGGAAGCTTGAAAAACCCTAGCCATGGTTTCTCCTTGCTATATTCGGCCATGGGGTTGAAGATGAGCAAAATTGGCTTTTAATTTTGTATTTTAATTCATTTTACCCCTAAATGACCAAAATGCCCTTACTACTAAACTTTCCAAAAATTCCATCCAAGTCCACTTTTTGTCCATAGATTTAGAAATTGGTAAATTTTCTATTTAAGAACTCCTAATTAATATTTCAAAACAATTTCATACTAGAAGCTTCTAGAATGCAAGTTTTACAAATTATTCGATTTAGTCCCTAATTTCAATTTAAGCACTTTATGCATAAAATTTCTTCACGAAATTTTCACACAATCATGAAATCATATCATAGACCTCAAAATAATCATAAAATAATTATTTCTGTCTCATATTTTGTGGTCACGAAACCACTATTCCGACTAGGCCCAAAATCAGGATATTACAACTCTCCCCCCCTTTTAGGGATTTTCGTCCCCGAAAACCTTACCAGAAAAGTGGTCTTCACTTTTAATCTCATATTCGGTGCCGAAGAACTTTCACTTAGGCTGTACCTCCAATACATCTCTTTAATTTCTCATATGATCTAAAAGCTTATAGTCTCAACTCTCAACTATTCTTAAATTTTCAACCCTTCTCAGTTTCCCATGATATCATGACATAAAACTCGAATCTTAACTTGATTAATGGAGACCGGAATTCCAAGAAATCCAACAATCAAAGAGACCTAGAATTCCATGAATCTGATGAGTAGGAATTCATTCAATACATATATGATTTATAGATCTCGCCAAACATTTAACAATAGGATACATCACATTTTCCTCTTTCCGCCATGGAAATATTTCTGATATGGCCTCAAGAATAATCCTTCTCATTTCCATCCCAATATCAACACTGACAAGGATAATTTTGATAGATCCCAATGTTCGGCTTTAACCCCTTTAACAACTTCGATTTTATGTAACATCGAATGCTCTAAACTATCACATTACCTCACTGTCTTGAAACACATCACAATTCATACAACAGTACATTACTGAAAGTCAGGAAGTCTTTGCTCAATGTAGACTAGCCTAGTTCAGACGCTTCGGTTACCAATATTCTCATCTATCCGAACTCTGTCAACATGTAATAAACTTTTCAGCTTTCACAAGATGGAAACCTTATCATTCGTAGTGACTTAAACTAATATCCAACTCTTTCTAATAAATATACACTTCTCGTTCAAACTATTTACTCTTTTATCCATACAAAATGAAATTCTATTATCAGACTTGGGAAAAATAATCCTGACATAATTGTCACATGAAATCTTTCAAATAAATAATTTACCATACCGACTGAAACTCGCGCTTTTATCACCTATGCCTTTACTGATGTCAAATCCTTACACAGAAATTAGAAAAAATCCCAATACTAAAATTACCACATTACCAAGATCAAATTAGAAGTATAGTCATATTTGACATGATTATCACGAGCTGAAGAACCCACTTCGAACATGAGTCGTAATTGACAAATTATGGAACAAAGATAACAAGAAAACTGAATAAAGAAATCCAAGATAGAGAAACCCAGAATAAAGAAATCCAGAATAAAGAGATCCAAGATAAAGAAACCCAAGATACGATACTATGCCGAACAATCGAAAACCAAACTCATAGAGAAAATACAGAATACCCCGATAATTCTTCAAAGAAAGAAAGTCCAAAAGAAAACATCATTTAATCCCACTGGAATCAAATATAACAAGAACAATATATCTTCCTATACATATATATCAGATGAAGCATCAAGTAGAAGAAACAGAATCATAATATCATATGTATTCTCTCATCAATTCTTATCAGACGAAATGAAATAGAATACCCGATGAAATAGAGCAATATAAATTATAAACCAGTTTGACTCCCAATGCTTTCATCCAACACCAGAATTAGAAGACATTCCCATATAACAAGAATTTCTTCAGAAGATCAATAGCCATAGAAATATTTCTGAGAACGGGTAAACACATAGAACATCTCAAAAAAGACTGCTAAATCTGTCCAGTCATAACTGTCACACTCAGATAGTTCACATTTCAAATATCATTTCCCCAACTAGTTCTGCCGTCACAAATTTCATATTAAACCATTCACTAAAGAAGGCCAGTTCTGAATAAATTTCGATTTACACTTTTCTCGACCTTGCACCTGAGTAATTTGATTTACCAAAGAGAATTCCTTCTCTAATTGGGATAGTGCATGACTCCAATAATCTTTACGTCAATCCGATACTTTACTGGCTCTGACTTTACTTATCAGCTCATTTTCAATCTTTGATCATACTTATAATTATTCTATCACTAAACTCTTTGGGTTCTCAACCGGAAACTTATTCAATACAAATCTCATGAAATTCCATTATAAGTACCACTTCGGTAAGGGGAGGGGTTGTAGGACCTCTGACTCGACTTTCTTATACATACACATATGACACAACTTCCATCATCATAGCAACATCATCAAAATCATGTCATTCATTCAGGCAATGCAACATTCATGTTGGCTTACACAAATTTTTCCTATTGTCCCATTTAGACAATATACTTATGCATACATTCTATGTTTTCTAGATAGCTTTACTTATCCATTCATTTAATTAAATTAATTCATGCTCATGACATCATATAAGGCCAAACAAACATAGATATTTGCATCACAATCACAACATTCATTTCATGCATCATCATGTACATATCATTACAATCATATAATTCAGTCCAACAATTTAACATAGATAAGTTCATTTCATTATAATCCTTTATCTTATAAAAATTATATATCATTAGCATTCATCAACATTCGACGTCCAAATCAAGACAAGGACATTTTCATTCGTATCATAATATTATGACTTTTATTCATACCTCTACTACTTTCTATTTATTCCGTTCATCTTATCAAGTAATACACTACATCATATAAGCATTAAGCAAATATGAATATTTATCACATATGTATCATAAACTTTTATTCATACTTTTCTGAACCGAGACTTATCATAATCATAATTTTACTCAAATACCTTCACATAACATTGAACATGGTCGGCACAGCTCGGTTGGAGAGTACCCTGTCTAAATAAGACGGTACTCATACGCGTCGGAAGACATCACACTATCACAAATCAGTGGCATGTATAGCTAAACTTTTACACATGCTAGGTTAGTCCGAGAACCGACTAAACCTGCTCTGATACCACAAAATGTAATGCCCCGTGCTCGAGACCGTTTCTGGAGTCGAACACGAGGTGTTAACGGACTTAATTCATTACTTAAACAGCTCATACAATTCATTTTAAAATTTCCAGACAAGCTGGCTAACTGCATCACAGTCGCTTTAAAAATCATATCTCGAGTTTCGAAACTCAAAATCCAATTCCGTAAATTTTTACTGAAACTAGACTCATATATATATCTACTAATTTCTTTCTAGAATTTTTGGTCTGGCCAATTAGTACAGTTTATTAGTTAAAGTCTCCCCTGTTTCAGGATTCGACTACTCTGACCTCTGTGTATTATGAATCAGATATCTCCCTGTACAGAGCTTCAATGACTATGAAGTTTGTCTCTAATAAAAATAGACTCAAGAAGGAATCTGTACATATAAAGCATGACTTCTAATTATATTTTTAAAATTTATGGTGAATTTACAAAGTCAGAACAGGGGATCCAGAAATCACTCTGGCCTTGTTTCACAAAAATTTAAACATCTCATAAAATATAGCTCATATACCTGTTTTGCTTCTTCCATATGAAAATAGACTCATCAAGCTTCGATTCCATAACTTATTCATTATTTAATTCCATTTCTACTATTTTTAGTGATTTTTCAAATTCACGTCACTAATGCTATCTGAATCTATTTTATGGTAAATTTTACCTATTTCATGGTTTCCATGGATTAGCTAGCAATTTAGCATACATAACACCAAATATGATAATGATTAGCCATTTCAAATGGCTAATCATTACCAAGCACTTCCATACCACTCAATAACCATATCATAAGACCATATATACAAAATGATTATAATGCTATACATGCCATACGCAAAATATACAAGCCATTATGCCAAGATGGTATACGGATAGTGTGAGCGAGCCTCTGACCGTTCCCGATTTCTGAGCTGGCTTTTCAAAACTACAAGGAATGAAAAGGAGGGAGTAAGCATAAATGCTTAGTAATTTCACATGCAAATAGCAAGTAACATAACTATATAAGCAAACATAAAACATCATTTGCATAATCATCACCAAGACATTCATATCACATTTTCTAAATATCATTCATCATCTTACGATCTTGCCGTTGTTGTATCTATTTCCAACCTGAGGGTTAAGTACATACCTGTTCAAAGTATCCATTTCACAACACTTACCAATACATCCCTTTCATCTTGAGTATTCCTCCATTTGAGTAGAACTTTACCCGTTGAACACATCGGAATATAATTCGGATATATGGAAAGTTTGCACATAAGTGCCACATATGTAGCCAAGCTACCATGTAACCCGCCCATAAGTGAACTCGAACTCAACTCAACGAGCTCGGGCGTTCGCATCCATAAGTGAACTCGGACTCAACTCAACGAGCTCGGATGCCTAGTTACATCTCTCGAACTCGGACTCAACTCAACGAGTTCGGACATTCGCATCCATAAGTGAACTCGGACTCAACTCAATGAGTTTGGATGCTCAACCATCCTAGTGACATGTCACTTGTATCCTGATCTATTCCTAAGGTTCAAACGGGCTTTTTTTCCTCGATCTCACATTTGCCGTCTTCCATGGAATATCGAAACCGATACTCGGTAGAAATTCATTTTTATCAAGTAGTAAACATAATTTGCATATTACTCAACATTAACCACAAAGCATAATATTTCACGATTAAAAATCAGCATATCATATAATTAACATTAATAACTTAAAAATAACATTTATGCTACTTTATTTACACATGAACTTACCTCGTATGCGAAAATGGCTACTTTTACCATTTCGTCCACAACTTGGTATTTTCCCCATTTTAGCCCGAATTTTAGTTTTCCTAGCTCTATCATTTAAAATATAGTATAATTAGGACTCACATTATTCAAATTGACCCAAAATCATATTTTAAAAAAATTACAATTTTGCCCCTAAACTTTTGCATATTTACACTTTTTCCCCAAAGCTCGTAAATTAAACTTCAGCCTATTTTCTTCTGTTTTATGACATGCTGATCATTTTTCCCTTCTATGGCAACAACAAATTCTCACTCTAACATGTACTTAAGACTATTAGGTATTTTTACCGATTAAGCCCTTTTGCTCGTTTTCACTTAAAACCGAGTAGCACAAGTTGTCTAGCATAATTTAAAACCTCATATTCTATCATAAAACACCAAAATACACAAATTTCACCTATGGTTATTTTTCCAAATATAAACCCTAGGTTGAATTATTGCTAGCATAAGCTTAATCGAGCTACCGGGATTCCAAAAACGTAAAAATCATTAAAAACGAGGCTAGAACGGACTTACAATCGAGCTTAGAAGCTTGAAAAACCCTAGCCATGGTTTCTCCTTGCTATATTCGGCCATGGGGTTCAAGATGAGCAAAATTGGCTTTTAATTTTGTATTTTAATTCATTTTACCCCTAAATGACCAAAATGCCCTTACTACTAAACTTTCCAAAATTTCCATCCAAGTCCAATTTTTGTCCATAGACTTAGAAATTGGTAAATTTTCTACTTAAGACCTCCTAATTAATATTTCAAAACAATTTCATACTAGAAGCTTCTAGAATGCAAGTTTTACAAATTATTCGATTTAGTGCCTAATTTCAATTTAAGCAATTTATGCATAAAATTTCTTCACGAAATTTTCACACAATCATGAAATCATATCATAGACCTAAAAATAATCATAAAATAATTATTTCTGTCTCAGATTTTGTGGTCACGAAACCACTATTTCGACTAGGCCCAAAATCAGGATATTACACTTTTAGAAACACTTTGTCTCTGATTTGAAATTCAATCTTTTAACATTTCTAATCTGCATAAGATTTTTGTCCATCTGAAGCTGCTTTTAAACTATCTCGGATCGTTTTCACTTTTTCTTTTGTTTCTTTGATTAATTCAGCTCAGTGAATCTTTTTCTCACTCAATTCAGCCCAATAAACCAGTGTTCAACACTTGTGACCATATAAAGCTTCGTACGGTGCCATATTATACTCTTTTGGAAACTGTTATTATATGCAAATTCAATTAGAGGCAAATATTTCTCGCAATTACATTCAAACTCGAGAATGCAACAATGAAACATATCTTCAAGTCTTTGTATAACTCTTTCAGATTGTCCGTCTATCTGAGGATGAAAAGTTGTGCTGAAATTCAATTTCGTTCCAAGAGTTTCTTGTAATTTCTTCAAGAATCTTGATGTAAATCGTATATCTCTATTGGAGATAATGGAGAGTGGTGCACCATGCATTCGAACGATTTCAGAAAAGTACAATTCAGCTAGTCTATCCAAAGTGTAATCTGTACGTACCAGTATAAAATGAGTAGATTTTGTCAGTCGATCAACGACAACCCAGATAGCATATTTCTTTTTTGGAGTTAGGGGTAGTCCTGATACGAAATCCATAGTGATTCTATCCCATTTCCATTCAGGAATCAATACAGGCTGCAATAAACCAGATGATACTTGATGTTTAGCTTTCACTTGTTGACAAATCAGACATTTCGATACAAATTCAAAGATATCTTGTTTCATTTCTAACCACCAATACTATTATTTCAAATCATTATACATCTTGGTACTACTCGGATGAACAGAAAAGCAACTACTGTGTGCTTCATGCAAAATTTTCTAAACAAGTTCTGTATTTTTCAGTACACAAATTCTATTTTGGAACATTAAACAATCATCGGTTCAAATATAAAATTCTGAATTAGAAATAGACTCGCATTGAATTCGTCTAGCTTGTAGTCCACGATCATTCTTGTGAGCTTCACAAATTGGTTGTAGAAATAATGGTTTAGGTTTTAATTCAGCTAAAATAGATCCATCATCACATAACAACAGAGTATTCAAGGCTCGTAATGTAAACAATGATTTTCGGCTTAAAGCATCAGCAACCACATTAGCTTTACCCAGATGATAATCAATCACAAAGTCATAATCTTTTAATAACTCGAGCCGTCTTCGTTGTCGTAAATTCAGATCTTTATGTGACATCAGATATTTCAAACTCTTATGATCTGTAAAAATGTGGCATCTTTTGTAACACCTCAAAAATCCTGAAACCCAAAAATCCCAAAATCCTGAACTTTCTTTGTTTTTCGTTTTGATAAAAATTGCGTTTTATTTTCCTAGCCATGTGATAATTATAGTAGGTCTTAATTAAGGTTTGATTTCGAACCTAGGAATAAATGAATTATAGTTTAATTATAGTTTAATTAAATAAAAATAGGAGAAAATAGCATAAAAAAGCCTTGTGGAAGAGTTAGAGTGTAGGGATGTGGCGTTAGTAGCTAGCAAGGAGGTCCAAGGTTCGAATCCTAGTTTTGTGTTTTAGAAGTTTAATTTTGGCCTTCTAGAAGGATGGAAGTGGCATGAAGATGGACTCTAAGGGGAGTGTTCAGAAGAGAAAATTAAGGAAAGGATCAAGGGGTTATCAGGGAGAAAAACGAGAATATGGAAAGGGAGAAGTGATGAAGCTGAATTGGGAATTTGGCATGGAAAATTCAGCTATAAGGGCTATAAATAGGGGCCAAATACAGGGTTGCCAGGCTACTGCCAAAATTCTTCTTCACCTTGTTGCCAGAAACCCCTTTCTCCAAAAGCCGAAAACCCTTTTCTTTTCAAGATCCAAAAAGTTGAAAACCCTTTTGTTTTTCTTTCTTTTATTCCTGCTGATTTCTATTCTTCTCTTCACAAATTTCTTTGTTTCACTTAGCCAATTTCTTCTTCTACTCTTCTTCTTTAATCTGTACCAAATAAACCTTATTCACCATACTAAGTTTGAAAAGCTGAAAAGCTGAATCTCCCAAAGGCTGAATACTCTTTGACCGAATCTAGTGTAAGTGTTGCTCTTCCAATTGATTTTCTTTGCTAGGTATTGATTATTGTCCCTCACTCTTTCAATCAACTTTGGTAAGGAATTAGTGTCGGATCTCGGATCTTAGCTCTCTACCGAATTGCTCTTTAGTTGTTTGCAATTTTGGTAAATATTCCTCATCCATTGGCTAAAGTTGGCCGAATAGCCAAAGTAAGGTAAGGGGACTTATGTTGGATACGAGTCACCTATTATTCTGGTTTTAATAGTTACGATTGGTATAGATCTAGGAGTTTATCATCGTTAGTGAAGGGGTTGTTATACTTATCGCGCAAGGTAAGGTTAAGGTGAGATTCTGGCTTTTGGTAAAGTATTCGATAAGTACGTGTGATTAATCTTTGAGTGATATCGATTGTAGGTTTGGGCTAAGGAGACCGCATCACGTTTGCTTACCAGGTGTGTACATACACTACACACACACTATGAATTGGCAAAACCCGAAAAGCAAAAATGCCGAAATGCCGAAAAGTTGAAAGTTTGGCTACGGTAGTCTTACGAGTGTACGAACACTCGTAAAGGAGAAACCGATAGGTTACCTGAGGCCCACGGGCGATTCCGTGCACTTGGGTTGTGATTTGGCCATATGGGCTAAAATGGGCTAAATGGGCCCGATGGGCTGTTGGGTCCACAATAGGCAAAAACTGAATGTTGATGCTATGTGATAGGAACTTGTATGTGAGCATGAATATGAATGTGATTTGGGCCTAATGGGCCATATGAATATGATTGGGCTTAATGGGTCAGATACAGGTATGTGAAATTGTTCGGGCTTTGTAAGGGGTTTTGGGCCTAGTATATGATATCCACATAAGACTTAATTAATATATTGTGACCGTGGACAAGTCAAAGGGTTAAGGTGTGGCAACGGGTATATGCATGTTTAGGATTGGATCTAGGGAGAGCTTGGTACTTAAGCAGTCTTAATGACTCACCTCCTCTTCTCTAGAATCCTAGCTAGTGCATAGTGTTCATTCATCTTAGCTCACGGAACTCGTTAACAGGCCAAGGTAAGTGAAAATCGTAATTAAGGGAAAATTACCGAAATGCCCCTAGGGGAAAAATGACCAAAATACCCCTAGGTGTAGAATGTAAGTTTTATGGATGTGACATGCATACATATGATATCCTGCTTAGGTTATTAGGGAACAGAGGAAGTATATGAGGATTGCATGGTTGCTTGACAATCGTGGATTCACCGAGAGCTTTTAAAGCCCAATATGTAAATGAAGGTAATTCCGCAACTGGGCTACCATGGTGTGTGGGCTGGGTGGGTCGATATTTATATCCCCACATGGTCTGACGGAGGACAGAGCTGGTGTGTTACAGATGGATAATTTGGATGGGATTGCATTGCATGATTAATGAATGATGTTTTTTTTAATGCTTGTTTTCCGTCGAGGGTTGTACACACTGAGTTTGCAAAAACTCACCCCCCCTTTTATTTTATTTTCAGATGATGCTCAGTAGAAGGTTCAATGTTTGGAGGGACTCTAGGTGGCCAGCTAGCAAGAAAACTTGGACTTGTTTCTCTTTTAAAAACATATAAGTTCTTTATTTTATTAAGTATTTTTCGATCCGGAATGTAATAAGGCTTCCTTCTTATTATTATTTGGATTATTATTATTTTCATTGTAATTACGAGAAGTTGAACATGGGATTCCTAAATTATAGTATGTTTTCTACATTTTTGAAATTTAATTTTTAAATGATAAATTTTTATTAAATCAAATGTTTTAAACAAAGCTTTCGCAACTAAAAGGTGTGTTCATTTTTAAGTTAATTAAGGTTTCTTTTGTTTAAGAAGGGTTTTCAACGAAAACACGAATTTTGCTAAAACACTTCAATGTGACGCACCAAATTCGGCCATAACGTCTGGGCTAGTTTTGGGGTGTTACATCTTTCACCATATAAGTAGTGTCGCCAAATCTTTAATGCAAAAACAATCGTAGCCAGTTCTAAATCATGTGTTAGATAATTCTTTTCATGGGGTTTCAACTGTCGCGAAGCATAAGCTATAACTTTTCCTTCTTGCATTAAAACATAGCCCAAACCGTTCAGCGATGCATCACTATAAATCCCGAATTCCTTACCCAATTCAGGTTGAACCAAAACTGGTGTTTCCGTAAATAGTGCTTTCAACTATTCGAAACTCTATTGACATTTTTCTAACCATTCAAACTTCACATCTTTCTATTGTAATCGAATCATAGGTGTTGTAATCATTGAGAAACCTTTTACAAATCTTCGATAATATCCATTAAGCCCAAAAAGCTACAGACTCCAGATACATTTCTCGGAGGTTTCTAGTCAACAAGGAATTCATAATGGCTATACCTTGTTCTAAAAGTGGATTTCGACACATTCTGACTCTTTAACTCGTAACTGATAGTAACCCGATCTCAGATCGATTTTTGAAAATACTGTAGCCCCTTTCAACTGATCAAATAAGTCATCAATCCGTGGAAGAGGGTATTTGTTCTTTATAGTCACTTTATTCAACTGTCTATAGTCGATACACATGTGCATAGAGCCATCTTTCTTTTTCACAAACAGTACTGGTGCACCCCAAGGAGAATAACTCGGTTGTACAAAACCTCTGTTTGACAATTCTTGTAACTGAGCTTTCAACTCTTTCAATTTTGTTGGCGCCATTCTATATGGAGCTATAGATATCGGAGTTGTTCTCGGTATTAACTCAATACCAAATTGACTTCTCTGATCGGCAGTAATCTTGGTAGTTCTTTTAGAATCCGAGAATTCACAAGCAATAGGTACGAATTCAATCTTTGATTCTGACACCTTCGTGTCCAAAATATATGCAAGATATGCATCATAGATCTTTCTCAAGTATTTCTAAGCTAACATAGATGATTTACAGTAGGTAATTCATTCAAACCATTAGAATTAATCCGAAGAATTTCACCATTTTGACATTTCAATTATATAGTCTTCTGTCTACAATTCACAACTGCATCATGCATAGACAGACAGTCCATACCCAGAATCACATCAAACTCATCGAATGGTAGAAGTATCAATTCAGCCCAAAAATAGTAACCTCGAATCATCAGAGAACAATTCTTACAAATTTTATCAACTAAAACGAAATTACCTAAGGTGTTCGATACTTTAATAACAAATTTTGTAGACTCAACATGTAAACTCTTTTTAAATACTAAAGTTATACAGATATATGAATGGGTTGATCCAGGATCTATCAACGCAACTATATCAGTATCAAAAAGAGAAAAAGTACTGGTGATAATGTCTGATGATGATGCTTCCTCTCGCGCATGTATAGCATATGCTCTGGCAGGTGCTCGTACCTCGGATCTTGTATTTGAATCTCTCGTAGTGCCTCGATTCCCACTAACATTTCCAGTGTTTCTGGGTGGTCTACCTCTAATAGTCATGTTACTTGTTTTCACTGGTTGTTCTCTTTCAACTATGAACTTTTCTGGACAATCACAGAGAAAATGATTCATAGATCCACATTTAAGACAAGCTCCACTCACTAATTTGCATTCACCGTAATGTCGCTTATTGCAATGTGTACATTCAGATGTAGCATTTCTAACACTTCCCGCACTGGCTACAGATGTTGCCTAAGCTTTTAAACCTAATTCTCTTGTATTTTTGTCTTTAATAAAAATTATCGCAGACGAGGGTGGTTTTCTTTAAATTTCTTTGATGTTGATTGATGTGATTTATCCGTAAATCTTTTTCTAGACTCTCTAAACTCAGAGTCATCTTTTCTTTCCTCTTTACACAGATCTTCAATCTTACAGGCTCGATCAAACAAAACAACAAACTCTTTTAGCTCAAGAATTCCCACCAACATTTTGATTTCTTAATTTAATCCGTCCTTGAATTGTTTACACATAATAGCTTCAGACGATACACATTCACGGGCATATTTGCTGAGTCACACAAACTCTCGTTAATATTCTGTAACTGACATAGGGCCCTCCTTGAATTCAAGGAATTCTTTTCTCTTCCGGTCAATGAATATTTAGCTAACGTATTTCTTTCTAAATTCAATTTGGAAGAAATAACAAGTGACTCATTCTGACGGAACTAGAGATATCAAGGTATTCCACCACTGATACGCAGTATCTCTCAACAACGATACCACAGACTTTATACATTCTTCGGATGTGCAGGACAATTCATCAAATACCTAAATCATGTACTCGAGCCAAAACTCAGCCTTTTCAGGGTCATCATTAATAGGAGCTCTAAAATATTCAACCTCATGTTTCTGTATTCTATCAATAGGTGGTTTATTCAATTGCAGAAGATTGATACCTTGAGGAATTACTAGAATCGGTTGGGGAACCGGTGGGGGTGGAGGTTGCGGAATAGCTGGGTTCGTATGTATATACTGTGTGAACCATTCATTTAATATATGAAAGAAGGCTTCTTTAGCCTCACCCCCGTGACTACTCGTCACAGGTCTAGATTTAATAGGCGCTACTCCTTAAGCGGGAGCTAGCGCGTTACTTTCTACGTCATCTACTACAGCTCGTTCAGGATCCATTACTATATAAAAACACATTCAAGAACGTCAGAAGTCATCCCACTATCACATTTTTATATATGGCATGTATAGCTAGACTCGAATAAGCTATGTTAGTCCTAGAACTGAATAAACCGTAGCTCCAATACCAATAAAATGTAACACCCCTAACTTGTAACCATCACCGAAATAGGTTAAAAGGCATTACTGGACTTGTCATTCAGTTAAAAAATAGTAAATGCCATTCATTCACATTCGTTATGAACATAAAATTGAGCATACAATACTTAAACATGCATTTGGGACCAACTCGGTCTCATATAAAAGTCTTAAAAACTTTGAAAATTTTCAACTTTTAAAAGGTCACACTCCCGTGTGAACAGGCCGTGTGCCTCACATGGCCTTAAACACGCCCGTGTGTCAAAGTCGTGGAAAAATAGGGCATACATATTGACTTATCCACACGGTCACAAGACACACTTGTGTGCCAGGTCGTGTGAAAATTAAAGAGGCTACTGACTTGGCCACACGGCCGACCATACCCCGTGTGCCAGCCCGTGTGCCACACACGACCATTAGACATGCCCGTGTGTCTAGGTCGTAAGAAAACTAGAGGGTATACTGACTTTAATTCATAGGTTACCCCAGGGGACACATGGCCATGTAACATGATCGTGTGTCGTACATGGATGAGACACACGCCCGTGTCTCTGCCCATATGGACAAAAATAGGCCATTTGAATAGCCAAATTTGCCACCCTAAAACACAAGCAAATATATTCAAATTTGACCTCATATGAACAACTCAATTTGTAGCCAAATGAACCAATTCAATACACAAATAAAGCTATATCCAAACTTACCATTCACATATTCATAAACCTATATAACATCATATACAATCATCCATTTAACCTCCTAAATCAAGACTACTTTTGTAACACCCTAAAGTTTGGGCCTAGAAGTAATGGGCCTTGAGTTTGGGATCGATTAGAAGGCAACTTTAATAACTTAAATGTGTTTAAATATTTTATAATTGCATGTTTAGTTTAAATGTTAAGTGATTTATGAAGGGTTGGTAGTGAGGAAAAAGTCCTGGGTTCGATCCAGGGCTTTAGCAAAATTTTGCATTTTTTTAAAAGACCCTGAGCATTAGGTGTAAGGCTTATTAATAAGGCTTGGTAAAATTTGACACAAGGTAATGCTTGGCCTAGTGGCAAAAGGCGTTGGTAGCAAGCAGGAAGTCCAGGGTTCAAGTCCTAGCCTTGGCGAAAATTTTTATTGCGCATATGATTAGTAGGGAAGCTAACGTTTAGGCCTTATAAATATGTTTGGTGGAAATATGGCACAAGAGCTCCTGGGGGGTAGTGCCGATAAGCATACTATGGATTTGAGAGGTTGCAGGTTTGAATCCCAGACTTGGCAAAGTTTTAAATTTTTATTCTTTAAGGAAACTGAGACTTAGGCATATATGCCTTATAGTTAATTGTGATCGAATGGTAGCACAAGATAGGTGGTAGTGTAGTGGCCAGCAGCGTGTTGGGAAGTTTGAGGGCTGGAGTTCATGTGGTTTCATACGCAAAAGGGAATTTAATTTTGTTGTGCAATGCAAGGAAGGATTGCCACTCGATGGAAGCAATTTGAATGCATTTGTTGGCTAAAATCAAGGTTACGGTGTAGATAAGGATAAAGATTAAGTGTGGATATGATGGTGATAAAATTGGAGAAATTGAAGGGAATTTAACTTGACGAGTTTAAGTCAATTGGGGAGTGTAGGTTCATATTTTTTTTAGTATATATCCGTGTGTCGTATGGGCAAGTAAGGGCATTTGTTGTTTTTGTGTGCTTCAGTCGCATATTCTTGGCAAAAATTTCTTCCAACCTCTTGACTCTTTTGTTGTTTTTTTTTGCAAATACCTAAGTAATCTCAAACCCTTCATCTCCTCTTTCCTTTAAGCTAAACTCTTGATCTTTTCTTCCCTTTTTAATCAAATCAACCTTTTCCCTCTTTAACTTAGCCAGTTGCTTCTTTTTAATTTAAGAGCCGATTCATACACTTTGGGGGTTGATTCTTGTTGGCAAGCAATCTCGCGATCGGTAAGTGAATTACGTCTTCTTCAGCTTTTGTTAAATATTTCTAAGTTATTTCATTTCTACACTTTTAAAAGCTGATTTTTTTTTATCCTTTCCAATACCATTACTTTCGTTAACCTATGGTTTCTCCATTTATTTCTCTCTCCTCCTCCCACTCAAGAGTGTGATTGCTGGCTAAGTATTAGTTGATGGAAAAAGGTGGTTCTAGCAGAGAGGTTGGGATAGAGGCTCCCAAGTTTAAGTGACGTAAGGTGTCAGCCATTAGGGACTTTTTGCCTGGATGCGGAAGGGGGACTACGTCAGATTTCGAGTTACATAGGCAGATCGCAGCCGATCAATCTAGTCAAGGTCTGGGCGATTATGAATACTTAGTACTCTAGGTGATAAGGTGTGTACTTCTACCCTATTATAGCTTGATATAAAGCTGAAGGTGTGTACATACACTGCATACACGTTAGATCAGCAAATCTTAAAATGCCAAAAAGTCGAAATGCCGAAAAGTTGAAAGTCTGGCTATGATAGTCTTGCGAGTGCGTGAACACTTGCAACGGGAAATCGATACATTGACTAAGGCCCCATAAGCGATCTCATGGATCTGGGCCATACTTAGGCCATCTAGGTCGGAATGGGCTAAATAGGCCCAACAGGCCGTGGGCCCAAAATAAGCGAATTTGTTGATTTGATTATAAGTGATGAACTAGCCATGTTGGTTACATGGCTTGGAATTGGTTCAGGCTAGATGGGCCATATGAATGTGATTTGGGCGTAATGGGCCATATGAATGAGATTGGGCCTAGTGGGTTGTTTGGGCTTTGTAAGGGGTTTTGGGCCTAATATCTGATAGTTGCTGAAACAGACATAAAACTTAATTAATTAATTAATCGTGACTGTGGACAAGTCATAGGGTTAAAGTGTGGCAATGGGTATATGTATGTCTAGGATTGGATCTAGGGAGAGCTTGGTACTTAAGCGGTCTTAATGACTCACCTCCTCTTCATTGGAATCCTACCTGGTGCATAGTATCTGTTCACTTTAGCCAATGGGGACTTGTTAACAGGCCGAGATAGGTAGTAAACCCATAATAAAGAGAAATTATCGAAATGCCCCTAAGGGCGAAAAATGACTAAAATATCTCTATGTGTTGATGTGATCCAGCTCGAGTGATGGAGCCAGGTTCGAGTTAGTTGCCCAATTGTCTTTGAGAAGAGTCATTCACAAAATTATCAGATTATTTGTAACAGCTTAAGAGGATGGATATTAATGAAATAGGTTCAAAGTGGGCTAGGTATAAGATAGTAGGTTAGGCTAGATAGAAACAAAGTTAGAAGATATGAGGATGGCTCGGTTTTAAGATAATAGGATAAACAAAGAAGGAATATGGAAATAGATAAACGAACTTAAACGTTAGGAGTGATTCAAGACTAAAAAGTGTCACCCTGGTTCCTATATTGTTTAAGGTGGTAAAGATGGATGGTAGAGGGATAGTTGAATGCCACACCAATGCTTGGTGATAAGTTCAGAAACAAGTTCGGGTTGATGCCACTAGCGAGCTAGATAAGTCACTCTAGACTCGTACGAAATTGGAGAGGAAATTAACCTTACAAGAACAATGTTCATTCAATAATTTGGCAACAAGTCCCTCATACATGAAATGAGCAAACTATTTATAAGCCTAAGATGCCTATTGATATTCGGCATCTATGATGTTCACACTGACTTAAATTCTGTTCACATTTGTATTTAACATGTTCACACAAAAGCATTAAAATTCGGTTCATGCTTGGAGATGGTGCAAGAATTGGCCAAACCATCATGTAGCTTCACTTAATGCATTCATGCATACTTAGCCTTGAAGAATAGCCATAATGCCATGAATGTGCAGCCCTTTAATACTCCTACATCTCCCTTGGCCGAATGAGGCTTTAATGTACCTTGAATACTTGAATGGACATCTCAGATATGTATGGAACATGCATAAAACGTCCCCATGTATGTTCTTCCTTAATTATGATCCATGAATCTTCAAATACATGTACATAAAATAGCCCCCACTTGCATGAACGTCCCCAATACATGAATTCCTTCAAATGCCATCCATTGAACATTAGTTGTGCATGCATCCTTCCATGCGATGTATTAAGCCATGCATGTACTTGCATTAATGGATCCTTCATGCATTCGGTCACCTTGAGGAACTTAACTCTTGGCCAAAAAGTTGCTTAGGGATCACCAATAGCCAGCCCACCATGCATAAATTCGTTCATGCATGAACTCTTATATTTCATATACCTAGCCGTGCATGAATCTCATTAAATGTACTCAATACATTCGGTTGAACCTACAAGAAACATGAACACATTAAATCCTAATGTATATTTGGCTAAACATGTTAAGAGCATGAACTAAGCATCATAAACATCATGCTAAGCTAAACTAAGCACATTAATTAAAGACAAGCTAGTAGCATTAAGTTCGGCTAGCTCAAACTAAATCAAAACATTTAATGAACTTATTTGAGCTAGGATATTCATTAATGAGCTGTAGCAAACTAACTAATATAAAACTAAAACTTAGTTTCATTTATTGAAATAAGGAACGAGCTGACAGTAAGCTCGGTTGAGCTAAAACGAGCTGAAACAAGCTCAAATGAGCTGGACGGAGCTCGACGAGCTGAAAACGAGCTAGGATCAGCTTGCCAACAATGCATGGGTTCTTTGGATAGTTGCTTTGAGCTGATTTTGTGAACATTGGGCCCTGTTTCGAACCAAGGTTTTGCACGAGAAGTGAAAACAACTTCTAGGAAACGTTTATATTGCAATCGACTCATTAGAACTTCAAATGGCTTGAGGAGCTCCTTGCTTGAACTTGGTGAGCTCCGGGGCTTGCTTACATCATGTGTTGAATGTAAGATTTATGGATGTTACATGTATACCTGCTGCATTCATATGATATTCTGTTTAGGTTGCATATGGGTTGAGAATTATGAAACAGAGGAAGTATATGAGGATCGCATGGTTGCTTGACAACCGTGGATCCATCGATGGCTATTAACCCCAATATTTGATTAGCAGCTTGCTGCAATAAAGGTAGTACCACAATCGGGCTACCATTGATGTGTATCGAATGGGTGGGTCGATATTTATATCCCAACATGATGTGTACCGAAGGACGGAGTTAGTGTGTAGCGGTTGGATTATTGGGGTGGTTGCACAGCATTGCATGTTTGATATTATTGTGATATTATTGTGATGTGGGCTTCGGCCCAATTGAGGCTAATATGGGCTAAGGCCCAAAGGCCACCGTTATTGAATTGGGCTCGGACCCAAAATGACTGATGATTGCTTTATACTCATTGGGGGTTGTACACACTGAGTTTTCAAAACTCACCCCGCTCCTTTTAAATTTTTCAGGTGATCCTTAGCAAGAGGTTCGAAAGATGGAGGGACTCGGAGGTGGCCAACTAGCAAAAAGTTTAGACTTAGTCTTTTATGTAATTTTTAATATTTTAATTTTAAATTATTTTTTTATTTGGAGTGTAATAAGGTCTTTCCTCTGGTTATTATTTCAAATTAGGATTATTACTATTTTTATGCTTTATATTTCTTAGAAGTAGAACATGGTTTTTCCTAAACCATAACTTTTTTTTTAAATACTACGTTTTCACAACTTACTTTTTAAATGACAAGTTTTCGTAGATCATCTGTTTTAAATAAAGCTTCTACAACTAAAAAGAGATTTTACAAAGTAATTATTATCATACAAGAAGGAATAGTTTTTTTTTTTTAAAATACTCCTCGCTTTGAAAGCAACAAATAAAAGCTGGGATTTTACTCAAGGTTTTTATTTTAAAGAAGGGTTTTCAATGAAAACAAGGTTTTCAAAAAACACTTCAATGTGACATGCTACGTTCGGCCATAACGTCTAGGCTGGGTTTTGGGTGTTACATTTAGTGGTATCAGAGCCAAGTTCAAAACTCGGGCTGTGAAATGGGCTTTATTTTTGGGTTGTAAAAATTGTTTACAAATGAGATTGAGGTGGGTTTCAAAGATCCTATTGTGTGGCACATCGGGTCTCCGACGTCGAGCCATGTAAGTTTTATTACTACTGAATTATGTTGAACTGTTATACTGCAATATGTCTTAAGCTATTAATTGTTTATATTCAATAGGATTTCCTTAGATATCAGATTGTATTAAAACACTTGAGTCTAAATTTGATACTTATTTTGTTTGTGTTTGAGAATTTTTGTGATAGGTAGATGTTCTGGATATATATTAAAATTATTAGGATCGGAGTCCGTAGCGCCAGCATAGTGGGATAGTTGATACACGACTACCCTGTTATTTAGAAATTTTTGAGGACAATTTTTTTTAGGAAGGGTGAATTGTAACACCCTGAATTTTGGGCCTAGAAGTAATGGGCCTTGAGTTTGGGATCGATTAGAAGGCGGCTTTAATAGCTTAAATATGTTTAAATATTTTATAATTGGATGTTTAGTTTAATTGTTAAGTGATTTAGGAAGGGTTGGTAGTGAGGAAAAAGTCTTGGGTTCGATCTAGGGCTTTAGCAAAACTTTGCATTTTTTGTAAAAGAACCTGAGCATTAGGTGGAAGGCTTATTAATAAGCCCTGGTAAAATCTAACATAAGGTAAGGCTTGGCCTAATGGCAAAAGGAGTTCGTAGGAAGCAGGAAGTCCAGGGTTCAAGTCCTGGCCTTGGCGAAAATTTTTATTGCGCATATGATTAGTAGGGAAGCTAGCATTTAGGCCTTATAAATATGATTGGTGGAAATATGGCACAAGAGTGCCTAGGGGGCAGTGTCAAGAAGCATGCTATGCATCTGAGAGGCTGCAGGTTCGAATCCTAGGCCTGGAAAAGTTTTAAATTTTTATTCTTTAAGGAAACTGAGACTTAGGCATATAAGCCTTATAGTTAATTGTGATAGAATGGTAGCACAAGATAGGTGGCGATGTAGTGGCCAGGAGTGTGTTGGCAAGTTGGAGGGCTGGAGTTCGAGTGGTTTCATGCGCAAAAGGGAATTCAATTTTGTTATGTAACGCAAGAAAGGATTTCCATTTGGTGGAAACAATTTGAATGCAATTGTTGGATAAAATCAAGGTTACGGTGGAAATAAGGATAAGGATTAAGTGTGGATATGATGTTGATAAAATGGGAGAAACTAAAGGGAATTTAACTTGACGAGTTTAAGTTGATTGGGGAGTGTAGGTTTGTATTTTTTTTAGTATATATACGTGTGTCGTATGGGCAAGTAAGGGCATTTGTTATTTTTGTGTGCTTCAGTCGCATATTCTTGGCGGAAATTTCTTTCAACCTCTTAACTCTTTTGTTTTTTTTTTTGCAAATACCTGAGTAATCTCAAACCCTTCATCTCCTCTTTCCTTTAAGCCAAACTCTTGATCTTTTCTTCCCTATTTTAATCAAATCAACCTCTTCCCGCTTTAACTTAGCTAATTGCTTCTTTTTTCATTTAAGAGCCGATACATACACTTTGGGGATTGATTCTTGTTGGTAAGCAATCTCGCGATCGGTAAGTGAATTAGATCTTCTTCGGCTTTTGTTAAATATTTCTAAGTTCTTTTGTTTCTACACTCTTAAAAGCCGATTTTTCTTTATCATTTCCACTACCATTACTTTTGTTAACCTATGGTTTCTCCATTTATTTCTCTTTTTCCCTCTCATTCAAGAGTGTGATCATTGGCTAAGTATTAGTTGATGGAAAAAGGAGGTTCTAGCAGAGAGGTTGGGATAGAGGCTCTCAAGTTTAAGCGACGTAAGGTGTCAACCGTTAGGGACTTTCCGCCTGGATGTGGAAGGGGGACTACATCAGATTTTGAGTTACATAGCCAGATCGCAGCCGATCGATCTAGTCAAGGTTCGGGCGACTATGAATACTAAGTACTCCAGGTGATAAGGTGTGTACTTATACCCTATTATAGCTTGATAGAAAGCTGAAGGTGTGTACATACACTACACACACGTTAGATCAGCAAATCCTAAAATGCCAAAAAGTCGAAATGCCGAAAAGTCGAAAGTCTAGCTACGATAGTCTTGCGAGTGCACGAACACTCGTAAGGGGGAAATCAATACATTTATAAAGGCCCTATAAGCAATCTCATGGATTGGGGCCATACTTAGGCCATCTGGGCCAGAATGGGCTAAATGGGCCCGTCAAGTCGTGGGCCCAAAATAAGCGAATTTGTTGATTTGATAATAAGTGATGAACTAGTCATGTTGGTTACATGGCTTGGAATTGATTTGGGCCAGATGGGCTATATGAATGTGATTTGGGCCTAATGGGCCATATGAATGAGATTGGGCCTAGTGGGCCATATGCATGTATGTAGTCTTGTTTGGGCTTCGTAAGGGGTTTTTGGCCTAGTATCTGATAACTGCTTAAACAGACATAAAACTTAATTAATTAATTAATCATGACTGTGGACAAGTCATAGGGTTAAAGTGTGGCAATGGGTATATGTATGTTTAGGATTGGATCTAGGGAGAGCTTAGTACTTCAGCGGTCTTAATGACTTACCTCCTCTTCGCTGGAATCCTACCTGGTGCATAGTATTTGTTCATTTTAGCCAATGGGGACTTGTTAACGGGCCGAGATATGTAATAAACTCATAATAAAGAGTAATTATTGAAATGCCCCTAAGGGCGAAAAATGACTAAAATACCCCTATGTGTTGAATGTAAGATTTATGAATGTTACATGTATACCTGTTGCATTCATATGATATTCTGTTTAGGTTGCATATGGGTTAAGAATTATGAAACAGAGGAAGTATATGAGGATCGCATGGTTGACTGACTATCGCGGATCCATCGATGGCTATTAAGCCCAATATTTGATTAGCGGGTTGCTGCAATGAAGGTAGTACCTCAACCAGGCTACCATTGATGTGTATCGGATGGGTGGGTTGATACTTATATCCCCACATGATGTGTACCAGGGGACGGAGTTGGTGTGTAGCAGTTGGATTATTGGGGTGGGTTGCACAGCATTGCATGTATGATATTATTGTGATATTATTGCGATGTGGGCTTCGGCCCAACTGAGGCTAATATGGGTTAAGGCTCAAAGGCCACCGTTATTGAATTGGGCTCGAGCCTAAAATGACTGATGATTGCTTTATACTCATTGAGGGTTGTACACACTGAGTTTTCGAAACTCACCCCCCTCCTTTTAAATTTTTCAGGTGATCCTCAGCAGGCGGTTCGACAGATGAAGGGACTCGGAGGTGGCCAACTAGCAAAAAGTTTAAACCTAGTCTTTTATGTAATTTTTAATATTTTTATTTTAAATTATTATTTTTAGATTTTGAGTGTAATAAGGCCTTTCCTCTGGTTATTATTTTCAAATTAGGATTATTACTATTTTTATGCTTTATATTTGTTAGAAGTAAAACATGGTTTTTCCTAAACCATAACTTTTTTTTAAATACTGCGTTTCGGGAACTTAATTTTTAAATGACAAGTTTTCATAGATCATCTGTTTTAAATAAAGCTTTCGCAACTGAAAAGAGATTTTACAAAGTAATTATTATCATAAAAGAAGAAAAAGTTTTTTTTTAAAATACACCTCGCTTTGAAAGCAACAAATACAGCTGGGATTTTACTCAAGGTTCTTATTTTAAAGAAGGGTTTTCAATGAAAACAAGATTTTCGAAAAACACTTCAATGTGACACGCCAGGTTCAGCCAAAACGTCTAGGCTGGGTTTGGGTTGTTACAACCTTTGCATAATCTCATACATACATTATCATACTAGAAACATGTAACATCCCAAAATAGGGCCTAAACAAAAAAGTGGTTGCGAAACCACAAATCTAAGGTAGAAAAATTTATTTTATTATTATATTGAGGTTCATGATATGATTGCATGATTGTGTGAAAATTTCGTGATGAAATTCTATGCATAAAGTGCTTAAGTTGAGATTAGGGACTAAATCGAATAATTTGCAAAACTTGCATTCTAGAAGTTTTTAGTATGAAATTGCTTTGGAATATTAATTAGGAGGGTTCAAATAACAATTTGACCAATTTCTAAGATTATGGACAAAATAGGACATGGATGGAATTTTTGAAAGTTTAATAAGGAAGGGCATTTTGGTCATTTGGATATTAAATGAAATAAAAAGGGAAAAATAACACAAAATTCATCATCTTCTTCATTAGCACGAAATTTCAAGGGTTCTCCATAGCTAGGGTTTGTTTCAAGCTTTCAAGCTCCATAGTAAGTGATTCCAAGCCCTGTTTTTAATGTTCTTTACGTTTTCGGAGTCCCGGTAGCTTGATAAAGCTTATGCTAGCAATAATTTAAGTTAGGTTTATATTTGGAAAACTACCCATAGGTGAAAAGTGTTTATTTTGATTTTTTATGATAGAATATGAGGTTTTAAATTATGTTAGATAACTTGTACTACTCGGTTTTAAGTGAAAACGAGTAAAAGTGCTTAATCGGTAAAAATACCTAATAGTCATAAGTACATGTTAGAGTGTGAATTTGATGTTGTCATAGAAAGGAAAATGATCAGAATGTCATAAAACATAAGAAAATAGGATGAAGTTTAAATTACGAGCCTTGGGGAAAAAGTGCAAATATGTGAAAGTTTAAGGGCAACAATGTAATTTTGCCAAAGTTTGGGTCAAGGACTGTTTTGATAAATGTGAATATTAAATAAGTTAAATTTTCTATTATAGATCAAGAAGAGCGAAATTCGGGAGTAGATCGGGGAAAAGAAAAAGTAAAGGACTAAATTGTAAAGTTTAGTCACATTTTGTATCGAGGTAAGTTTACAGTAAATAAATGCAATATTCTTTTATTTTACATTATTATTGTCAATTTCCATCATTTATATACTTATTTTCTTTGAATATTTAAAGTCAAATTAAAGGCGAAGTTACAGAGAAAAAGCATTAGGAAGCCCCGTTTGAACCTTAGGAATGTTAGGATATTGGGGTTGATAGGATAGGACAGGACAGAAATGAGCCATGTAAGTCCATATCAGATATATGGCTTTGGAGACAGGAATGAGCCATGTAAGCCCATATTAGATATATATATGGCATTAGAGACAGGAATAATTCATGTAAGTCCATGTCGAAGACATGGCATTGGCAGGATATTGATAGACAGGAACGACCCTAGTATCCATAGTATTTCGAGTGGTTCAACGGGTCATTGTACACGTTAAATTACAGTGAACTATCAGCAAAAGGGAAGGTAGATTATATTTATGAATAGTGAAAGGTCAGGTAAGAAAGAAGGTAAGTGAGTAAAGAAGAAGGTAGAAAATGAGAAGTAAAGAAAGTTTATGAGGCTAGGTGACATTATGTATAATTATTCATTATGTTGAATGTTGTAATTTATTTTCTTGTAAGCTTACTAAGCCTAGTGCTTACTCTCTTTATTTTCTTTTTTTTTATAGTTTTTATCAAACCACTCAGGGATCGAAGGAAACGTCGGAGACCCGATCACACTATCGAAGAAATCACATTGGTATAGTTAGATGTTTCGTTTTGTGTATGGCATGTATAGGAACTTGGTTTCTTTTGATATGATATGATCAATGAATGATGTGTAAATACTTGCTAGTGATTAGCTAATAGAGTGGCTGATGATATACATGTTTAATAGTATGCATGATTAAGTAGTAACTATCACATGAAAACTAAGAAAAATGTGAAAAGTAACTTAAAAACAGATTCAAGTATCAGAAAGAACGGGATTTTGAAAAATCACAAGAAATTGTAGAGACATGGGTTGATGGCGAATAATATATGAAATTAAAGCTCGTCGTGTCTATTTTTATATGGAATAAGCAAAACAGGTAAAGATTTTGTATTTTACACGGTATCTGAGTTTTGGTGAAATAGGGCTAGAGCGATTTCTGGATCCCCTGTTCCAACTTTAGAAATTCACCATAAATTTACAAAAACAATTAGGTGGTGTAATTTATATGGTTAGAATACTTACTGAATCTAGTTTTAATAAAAACAAATGATATAGTCATATGATTTTTGTACAGAGAGAAAAGTGGCTCGTAGTAAGTAGAGGCCAGTGCAGTCAAATTCTGAAATAGGGGTAACTTTAACTAATAAACTGTACTAATTGGCTAAGTCAAAAATTCTAGAAAAACATTTGTAGATAGATATATGAGTCTAGTTTCAGGAAAAATTTACAGATCTTAATTTTGGGTTTTGAAACTTGAGAAATGAATTTTTAAGCAACTATGACGCAGAAAAATAGTTTATTCCGAAAATTAAAATAAGTGGTTTAGAGTTGTTTAAAAGGTAAGATAAGTTTAGTAAGACCTCAAGCTTGACTCCGGTGATAGTTTTGGGCGTGGGGTGTTACATTTATTGGTATCAGAGCAGGTTTAGTCTGTTCTCAGAACAGTTAGTGTGAGTAAAAGTCTAGCTATACATGCCATACCTGTATTTTGATAGTGTGACGACTCTTGACGATTTTTAGATATTTTGTTTTATAGTAATGGATCCCGAGTGAGCTGGTGATGATGATGTAGAAAGTAATGCGCCTGCTCCCGCGGAAGGGGCAGCACCATCTGAGAATAGGCCAGTAACAGTTAATCAGGGAGGAGAGACTCGAGAAGCTCTCTTCCAAGCTTTGAATGATTTGTTTGTCGAGTTCGTTTGTACGAATCTGGCAGTTAGACCTCCACCCCCTCATGATTCTCAGGCTACCCATGTAGCTCAAGCTCCCCTAGTCACAGGTACAGTGATAAGAGAAAAGCCACCAGTTGATAGAATCAGGAAACAAGGGGCAGAAGAGTTCCGAGCAACAAAAGATGATGATGCAGAAAGAGCAGAATTTTGGTTAGAAAATACTATCAAAGTCTTTGGCGAATTATCGTGTACACCCGAGGAATGTATGAAATGTGTAGTATCACTTCTTAGAGACTCAGCCTACTACTGGTGGAAGACACTTGTATCAGTTGTACCAAAAGAGAAGGACACTTGGGATTTCTTTCAGGAGGAATTTCGTAAAAAGTACATCAGTCAGAGGTTTATTGATCAGAAGAGAAAGGAATTCCTGGATTTGAAACAAGGTAATATGACAGTGACCGATTATAAGCGTGAATTTGTCAAGCTTAGTAAATATGCTCGAGAATGTGTGTCCACAAAGGCTATTATGTGTAAAAGGTTTGAGGATGGGTTAAATGATAATATCCGACTGTCAGTGGGTGTTCTAGAAATAAAAGAGTTCGTTATTTTAGTTGGGAGAGCCTGTAAGGCAGAGGAGCTTTTAAAAACAAAAGGAAAAGTTAAGATAGAGACACAAGATACAAAGAAGAGACAGATGAGCCGGTCATTCCAGGCTACATCCAAAAGACCAAAGGAGTTTTCTACCAGATTTAGTTTCTCAGCCGGGTATTCTAGTCAGAATAGAGGCAACAGATTTAAGGATTCGAAGGCTCAGAACACCTCGACTGCGAGTGTAGGTAATGTTGGACAGGGTAGATCAGGGTGTTCACGGTGTGGTAGACTTCATTATCGTCCTTTTCGGGCAGGCGAAAATGTTTGTTATAAATGCGGTGCTCCAGATCATTTTGTACAACAATGTCCAAAGGTAGCTAATCGAGAGATAACACAGAGTGCTAGATCTAGAAATGCTCCTACTAGAGGCAGATCACCGGGCAACCGGGAGTAGAAGCAAGTAACAGAGGTACCTCAAGAGATTCGGCTATGAGACCAGATGTTAGAGCCCTTGCAAGGACTTATGCTATTCGTGCACACGAAGAGGCATCCTTCCCCGATGTGATTATGGGTATATTTTCTCTATATGACATTAATGTCATTGCTTTGATTGATCCGGGTTCAACTCATTCATATGTTTGCAAGAAATTGATGTCTAGTACAAGTATGCCTATAGAGTCTACAAAATTTGTGATTAAAGTATCGAATCCATTAGGCAAGCATGTATTAGTTGATAAAGCAATTAAAGAACAAAAGTATTGCACTTGTGAAAGTACTATGGAATAGACATGGGGTAGATGAGGCTACATGGGAACCCGAAGAGGCTATTCGAAAACAGTACCCAAATCTCGTCACAGGTAAGATTTTCAGGGATGAAAATCCCTAGAGGGGGAGAAATATAACATCCCGAAATAGGGCCTAAACGGAATAGTGGTTGCGAAACCACAAATCCGAGGTAGAAAAATTTATTTTATTATTATTTTTAGGTTCATGATATGATTGCATGATTGTGTGAAAATTTCGTGATGAAATTCTATGCATAAAGTGCTTAAGTTGAGATTAGGGACTAAATCGAATAATTTGCAAAACTTGCATTCTAGAAGTTTTTAATATGAAATTGCTTTGGAATATTAATTAGGAGGGTTTAAATAACAATTTGACCAATTTCTAAGATCATGGACAAAATAGGACATGGATGGAATTTTTGAAAGTTTAATAAGGGCATTTTGGTCATTTGGATATTAAATGAAATAAAAAGGGAAAAATAACACAAAATTCATCATCTTCTTCATTAGCACGAAATTTCAAGGGTTCTCCATAGCTAGGGTTTGTTTCAAGCTTTCAAGCTCCATAGTAAGTGATTCCAAGCCCTGTTTTTAATGTTCTTTACGTTTTCGGAGTCCCGGTAGCTCGATAAAGCTTGTGCTAGCAATAATTTAAGTTAGGTTCATATTTGGGAAAAATACCCATAGGTGAAAAGTGTTTATTTTGATGTTTTATGATAGAATATGAGGTTTTAAATTATGTTAGACAACTTGTACTACTCGGTTTTAAGTGAAAACGAGTAAAAGTGCTTAATCGGTAAAAATTCCTAATAGTCATAAGTACATGTTAGAGTGTGAATTTGATGTTGTCATAGAAGGGAAAAATGATCAGCATGTCATAAAACATAAGAAAATAGGATGAAGTATAAATTACGAGCCTTGGGGAAAAAGTGCAAATATGTTAAAGTTTAGGGGCAAAAATGTAATTTTGCCAAAGTCTGGGTCAAGGACTGTTTTGATAAATGTGAATATTAAATAAGTCAAATTTGTTATTATAGCTCAAGAAGAGCGAAATTCGGGAGTAGATCGGGGAAAAGAAAAAGTAAAGGACTAAATTGTAAAGTTTAGTCACATTTTGTATCGAGGTAAGTTTATAGTAAATAAATGCAATATTCTTTTATTTTACATTATTATTGTCAATTTCTAGCATTTATATACTTATTTTCTTTGAATATTTAAAGTCAAATTAAAGGCAAAGTGACAGAGAAAAAGCTTTAGGAAGCCCCGTTTGAACCTTAGGAATGTTAGGATATTGGGGTTGATAGGACAGGACAGGACAGAAATGAGCCATGTAAGTCCATATCAAATATATGGCTTTGGAGATAGGAGTGAGCCATGTAAGCCCATATTAGATATATATATGGCATTGGAGACAGGAATAATTCATGTAAGTCCATGTCGAAGACATGGCATTGGCAGCATATTGATAGACAGGAACGACCCTAGTATCCTTAGTATTTCGAGTGGTTAACGGGTCATTGCACACGTTAAATTACAGTGAATTATCAGCAAAAGGGAAGGTAGATTATATTTATGAATAGTGAAAGGTCAGGTAAGAAAGAAGGTAAGTGAGTAAAAGGTAAGTGGTTAAAGAAGAAGGTAGAAAATGAGAAGTAAAGAAAGTTTATGAGGCTAGGTGACATTATGTATAATTATTCATTATGTTGAATGTTGTAATTTATTTGCTTGTAAGCTTACTAAGCCTAGTGTTTAATCTCTTTATTTTTTTATAGTTTTTATCAAGCCACTCAGGGATCGAAGGAAACGTCGGAGACCCGATCACACTATCGAAGAAATCACATTGGTATAGTTAGACGTTTCGTTTTGTGTATGGCATGTATAGGAACTTGGTTTCTTTTGATATGATATGATCAATGAATGATGTGTAAATACTTGCTAGTGATTAGCTAATAGAGTGGCTAATGATATACATGTTTAATAGTATGTACGATTAAGTAGTAACTATCACATGAAAACTAAGAAAAATGTGAAAGTAACTTAAAAACAGATTCAACTATCAGAAATAACAGGATTTTGAAAATTCACAAGAAATTGTAGAGACATGGGTTTATGGTGAATAATGTATGAAATTAAATCTCGTTGTGTCTATTTTCTTATGGAAAAAGCAAAAAAGGTAAAGGTTTTGTATTTTATAGGGTATCTGAGTTTTGGTGAAATAGGGCCAGAGCGATTTCTGGATTCCCTATTCCAACTTTAGAAATTCACCATAAATTTTATAGAAATAATTAGGTGGTGTAATTTATATGGTTAGAATACTTATTGAATCTCGTTTTAATAGAAACAAACGATATAGTAATATGATTTTTGTACACAGAGAAAAGTTCATAGTAAGTAGAGGCCAGTGCAGTCAAATTCTGAAATAGGGGTAACTTTAACTAATAAACTGTACTAATTGGCTAAGTCAAAAATTTTAGCAAAAAATTAGTAGATAGATATATGATCTAGATTCAGGAAAAAATTACAGATCTTACTTTTGATTTTTGAGACTCGAGAAATGAATTTTTAAGCAACCATGATGCAGAAAAATAGCTTATTCCGAAAATTAAAATAAGTCGTTTAGAGTAGTTTAAAAGGTAAGATAAGTTTAGTAACACCTCAAGCTTGACTCCGGTCACGGTTTCAGGCATGGGGGTGTTAAAGTTATTGGTATCAGAGCTGGTTTAGTCGGTTTTCGGAATAGTTAGTGTGAGTAAAAGTCTAGCTATACATGCCATTCCTGTATTTTGATTGTGTAACGACTCTTGACGATTTTTAGATATTCCGTTTTATAGTAACGGATCCCGAGCGAGATGGTGATGATGATGTAGAAAGTAATGCGCTTGCTCCCGCAGAAGGGGTAGCGCCATCTGAGAATAGGCCAGTAACAGTGAATCAGGGAGGAGTGACTCGAGAAGCTCTCTTCCAAGCTTTGAATGATTTGTTTGCCGAGTTCGTTCGTACGAATCCGGCAGTTAGACCTCCATCCCCTCATGATTCTCAGGCTACCCATGTAGCTCAAGCTCCCCCAGTCACAGGTACAATGATAAGAGAAAAGCCACCAGTTGATAGAATCAGGAAACAAGGGGCAGAAGAGTTCCGAGCAACAAAAGATGATGATGCAGAAAGAGCAGAATTTTGGTTAGAAAATACTATCAGAGTCTTTGATGAATTATCTTGTACACCCGAGGAATGTATGAAATGTGTAGTATCACTTCTTAGAGACTCAGCCTACTACTGGTGGAAGACACTGGTATTAGTTGTACCAAAGGAGAAGGTCACTTGGGATTTCTTTCAGGAGGAATTTTGTAAAAAGTACATCAGTCAGAGGTTTATTGATCAGAAGAGAAAGGAATTCCTGGAATTGAAACAAGGTAATATGACAGTGACCGATTATGAGCGCGAATTTGTCAGGCTTAGTAAATATGCTCGAGAATGTGTGTCCCCAAAGGCTATTATGTGTAAAAGTTTTGAGGATGGATTAAATGATAATATCCGACTATCAGTGGGTGTCCTAGAAATAAAAGAGTTCGTTATTTTAGTTGAGAGAGCCTGTAAGGCAGAGGAGCTGTTAAAAACAAAAGGAAAAGTTGAGATAGAGACACAAGATACAAAGAAGAGACAGATGAGCAGGTCATTCCAGGCTACATCCAAAAGACTAAAGGAGTTTTCTACCAGATCTAGTTTCTCAGCCGGGTATTCTAGTCAGAATAGAGGCAGCAGATTTAAGGATTTGAAGGCTCCGAACACCTCGACTGCGAGTGTAGGTAATGTTGGACAGGGTAGATAAGGGTGTTCACGGTGTGGTAGACTTCTTTATGGTCCTTGTCGGGCAGGCAAAAATGTTTGTTATAAATGCGGTGCTCCAGATCATTTTGTACAGCAATGTCCAGAGGTGGCTAATCGATAGATAACACAAAGTGCTAGATCTAGAAATGCTCCTACTAGAGGCAGATCACCGAGGCAACCAGGAGTAGGAGCAAGTAACAAAGGTACCTCAAGATATTCAGCTGTGAGACCAGATGTTAGAGCCCCTGCAAGGACTTATGCTATTCGTGCACACGAAGAGGCATCCTTCCCCGATATGATTACGGGTATATTTTCTCTATATGATATTAATTCATTGCTTTGATTGATCCGGGTTCAACTCATTCATATGTTTGCAAGAAATTGATGTCTAGTACAAGTATGCCTATAGAATCTACAGAATTTGTGATTAAAGTATCGAATCCATTAGGCAAGCATGTATTAGTAGATAAAGCAATTAAGGAACAAAAGTATTACACTTGTGAAAGTACTATGGAATAGACATGGGGTAGACGAGGCTACATGGGAACCCGAAGTGGCTATGCGAAAACAGTACCCAAATCTCGTCACAAGTAAGATTTTCGGGGACAAAAATCCCTAAAGGGGGGAGAAATGTAACATCCTGAAATAGGGCCTAAACGGAATAGTGGTTAGGAAACCACAAATTTGAGGTAGAAAATTTTATTTTATTATTATCTTGAGGTTCATGATATGATTGCATGATTGTGTGAAAATTTCGTGATAAATTCTACGCATAAATTGCTTAAGTTGAGATTAGGGACTAAATCGAATAATTTGCAAAACTTGCATTCTAGAAGTTTTTAGTATGAAATTGCTTTGGAATATTAAGTACGAGGGTTTAAATAACAATTTGACCAATTTCTAAGATCATGGACAAAATAGGACATGGATGGAATTTTTGAAATTTTAATAAGGAATGGCATTTTGGTCATTTGGATATTAAATGAAATAAAAAGGGAAAAATAACACAAAACTCATCTTCTTCTTCATTAGCACGAAATTTCAAGGGTTCTCCATAGCTAGGGTTTGTTTCAAGCTTTCAAGCTCCATAGTAAGTGATTCCAAGCCCCGTTTTTAATGTTCTTTACGTTTTCGGAGTCCCGGTAGCTCGATAAAGCTTATGCAAGCAATAATTTAAGTTAAGGTTCATATTTGGAAAAATACCCATAAGTGAAAAGTGTTTATTTTGATGTTTTATGATAGAATATGAGGTTTTAAATTATGTTAGACAACTTGTGCTACTCGGTTTTAAGTGAAAACGAGTAAAATGGCTTAATCAGTAAAAATACCTAATAGTCATAAGTACATGTTAGAGTGTGAATTTGATGTTGTCATAGAAGGGAAAAATGATCAGCATGTCATAAAACATAAGAAAATAGGATGAAGTTTAAATTACGAGCCTTGGGGAAAAACTGCAAATATGTGAAAATTTAGGGGAGAAAATGTAATTTTGCCAAAGTTTTGGTCAAGGACTGTATTGATAAATGTGAATATTAAATAAGTTAAATTTGCTATTATAGATCAAGAAGAGCGAAATTCGGGAGTACATCGGGGAAAAGAAAAAGGAAAGGACTAAATTGTAAAGTTTAGTCACATTTTGCATCGAGGTAAGTTTACAGTAAATAAATGTAATATTCTTTTATTTTACATTATTATTGTCAATTTTTAGCATTTATATACTTATTTTCTTTGAATATTTAAAGTCAAATTAAAGGCGAAGTGACAGAGCAAAAGCATTAGGAAGCCCTGTTTGAACCTTAGGAATGTTAGGATATTAGGGTTGATAGGATAGGACAGGACAGAAATGAGCCATGTAAGTCCATATCAGATATATGGCTTTGGAGACAGGAATGAGCCATGTAAGCCTATATTAGATATATATATGGCATTGGAGACAGGAATAATTCATCTAAGTCCATGTCGAAGACATGGCATTGGCAGCATATTGATAGACAGGAACAACCCTAGTATCCTTAGTATTTCGAGTGGTTCAACGGGTCATTGCACACGTTAAATTACAGTGAATTATTAGCAAAAGGGAAGGTAGATTATATTTATGAATAGTGAAAGGTCAGGTAAGAAAGAAGGTAAGTGAGTAAAAGGTAAGTGAGTAAAGAAGAAGGTAGAAAATGAGAAGTAAAGAAAGTTTATGAGGCTAGGTGACATTATGTATAATTATTCATTATGTTGAATGTTGTAATTTATTTGCTTGTAAGCTTACTAAGCCTAGTGTTTACTCTCTTTATTTTCTTTTTTTTAATAGTTTTTATCAAGCCACTCAAGGATCGAAGGAAACGTCGGAGACCCGATCACACTATCGAAGAAATCACATTGGTATAGTTAGATGTTTCGTTTTGTGTATGGCATGTTTAGGAACTTGGTTTCTTTTGATATGATATGATCAATGAATGATGTGTAAATACTTGCTAGTGATTAGCTAATAGAGTGGGTGGTGATATACATGTTTAATAGTATGTATGATTAAGTAGTAACTATCGCATGAAAACTAAGAAAAATGTGAAAGTAACTTAAAAACAGATTCAACTATCAGAAATAACGGGATTTTGAAAATTCACAAGAAATTGTAGAGACATGAGTTGATGGTGAATAATATATGAAATTAAATCTCGTTGTGTCTATTTTCATATGGAATAAGCAAAACAGGTAAAGGTTTTGTATTTTCTAGGGTATCTGAGTTTTGGTGAAATAGGGTTAGATCAATTTCTAGATCCCCTATTCCAACTTTAGAAATTCACCATAAATTTTACAAAAATAATTAGGTGTTGTAATTGATATGGTTAGAATACTTATTGAATCTAGTTTTAATAGAAATAAACGATATAGTAATATGATTTTTGTACACAGAGAAAAGTTCGTAGTAAGTAGAGGCCAGTGCAGTCAAATTCTGAAACAGGGGTAACTTTAACTAATAAACTGTACTAATTGGCTAAGTAAAAAATTTTAGTAAAAAATTAGTAGATAGATATATGAGTCTAGTTTCAGGAAAAATTTACAGATCTTAATTTTGAGTTTTGAGACTCGAGAAATGAATTTTTAAGCAACTATGATGCAGAAAAATAGCTTATTCTAAAAATTAAAATAAGTGGTTTAGAGTTGTTTAAAAGGTAAGATAAGTTTAGTAACACCTCAAGCTTGACTCCGGTGACGGTTTCGGGCATGGGGGTTTTAAAGTTATTGGTATCAGAGCAGGTTTAGTTGGTTCTCGGAACAGTTAGTGTGAGTAAAAGTCTAGCTATACATGCCATACCTGTATTTTGATTGTGTGACGACTCTTGACGATTTTTAGATATTTTGTTTTATAGTAATGGATCCCGAGTGAGATGGCGATGATGATGTAGAAAGTAATGCGCTTACTCCCGCAGAAGGGGTAGCGCCATTTGAGAATAGGCCAGTAACAGTGAATCAAGGAGGAGTGACTCGAGAAGCTCTCTTCCAAGCTTTGAATGATTTGTTTGTCGAGTTCGTTCGTACAAATCAGGCAGTTAGACCTCCACCCCCTCATGATTCTCAAGCTACCCATGTAGCTCAAGCTCCTCCAGTCACAGGTACAGTGATAAGAGAAAAGCCACCAGTTGATAGAATCAGGAAACAAGGGGCAGAAGAGTTCCGAGCAACAAAAGATGATGATGCAGAAAGCGCAAAATTTTGGTTAGAAAATACTATCAGAGTCTTTGACGAATTATCTTGTACACCCGAGGAATGTATGAAATGTGTAGTATCACTTCTTAGAGACTCAGCCTACTACTGGTGGAAGACACTTGTATCAGTTGTACCAAAGGAGAAGGTCACTTGGGATTTCTTTCAGGAGGAATCTCGTAAAAAGTACATCAGTCAGAGGTTTATTGATCAGAAGAGAAAGGAATTCCTGGAATTGAAACAAGGTAATATGACAGTGACCGATTATGGGCTCGAATTTGTCAGGCTTAGTAAATATGCTCGAGAATGTGTGTTCCCAAAGGCTATTATTTGTAAAAGGTTTGAGGATGGGTTAAATGATAATATTCGATTGTCAGTGGGTGTCCTAGAAATAAAAGAGTTCGTTATTTTAGTTGAGAGATCCTGTAAGGCAGAGGAGCTGTTAAAAACAAAAGGAAAAGTTGAGATAGAGACACAAGATACAAAGAAGAGACAGATGAGCAGGTCATTCCAGGCTACATCCAAAATACCAAAGGAGTTTTCTACCAGATCTAGTTTCTCAGCCGGGTATTCTAGTCAGAATAGAGGCAGCAAATTTAAGGATTTGAAGGCTCAGAACACCTCGACTGCGAGTGTAGGTAATGTTGGACAGGGTAGATCAGGGTGTTCATGGTGTGGTAGACTTCATTATGGTCCTTGTCGGGCAGGCGAAAATGTTTGTTATAAATGCGGTGCTCCAGATCATTTTGTACAGCAATGTCCAGAGGTGGCTAACCGAGAGATAACACAAAGTGCTAGATCTAGAAATGCTCCTACTAGAGGCAGATCACCGAGGCAACCGGGAGTACGAGCAAGTAATAGAGGTACCTCAAGATATTCGGCTGTGAGACCAGATGTTAGAGCCCCTGCAAGGACTTATTCTATTCGTGCACGCGAAGAGGCATCCTTCCCTGATGTGATTACGGGTATATTTTCTCTATATGATATTAATGTCATTGCTTTGATTGATCCGGGTTCAACTCATTCATATGTTTGCAAGATATTGATGTCTAGTACAAGTATGCCTATAGAATCTACAGAATTTGTGATTAAAGTATCGAATCCATTAGGCAAGCATGTATTAGTAGATAAAGAAATTAAGGAACAAAAGTATTGCACTTGTGAAAGTACTATGGAATAGATATGGGGTAGACGAGGCTACATGGGAACCCGAAGAGGCTATGCGAAAATAGTACACAAATCTCGTCACAGGTAAGATTTTCGAGGACGAAAATCCCTAAAGGGGGGAGAAATGCAACATCCCGAAATAGGGCCTAAATGGAATAGTGGTTGCGAAACCAAAATTCCGAGGTAGAAAATTTTATTTTATTATTATTTTGAGGTTCCTGATATGATTGCATGTTTGTGTGAAATTTTCATGATGAAATTCTATGCATAAAGTGCTTAAGTTGAGATTATGGACTAAATTGAATAATTTGCAAAACTTGCATTCTAGAAGTTTTTAGTATGAAATTGCTTTGGAATATTAAGTACGAGGGTTTAAATAACAATTTGACCAATTTCTAAGATCATGGACAAAATAGGACATGGATGGAATTTTTGAAATTTTAATAAGGAATGGCATTTTGGTCATTTGGATATTAAATGAAATAAAAAGGGAAAAATAACACAAAACTCATCTTCTTCTTCATTAGCACGAAATTTCAAGGGTTCTCCATAGCTAGGGTTTGTTTCAAGCTTTCAAGCTCCATAGTAAGTGATTCCAAGCCCCGTTTTTAATGTTCTTTACGTTTTCGGAGTCCCGGTAGCTCGATAAAGCTTATGCTAGCAATAATTTAAGTTAGGGTTCATATTTGGAAAAATACCCATAGGTGAAAAGTGTTTATTTTGATGTTTTATGATAGAATATGAGGTTTTAAATTATGTTAGACAACTTGTGCTACTCGGTTTTAAGTGAAAACGAGTAAAAGGGCTTAATCAAAAAAATACCTAATAGTCATAAGTACATGTTAGAGTGCGAATTTGATGTTGTCATAGAAGGGAAAAATGATCAGCATGTCATAAAACATAAGCAAATAGGATGAAGTTTAAATTACGAGCCTTGGGGAAAAAGTGCAAATATGTGAAAGTTTAGGGGAAAATGTAATTTTGCCAAACATTGGGTCAAGGACTGTTTTGATGAATGTGAATATTAAATAAGTTAAATTTTCTATTATAGATCAAGAAGAGCAAAATTCGGGAGTAGATTGGGGAAAAGAAAAAGTAAAGGACTAAATTGTAAAGTTTAGTCACATTTTGCTTCGAGGTAAGTTTACAGTAAATAAATGCAATATTCTTTTATTTTACATTATTATTGTCAATTTCCAGCATTTATATACTTATTTTCTTTGAATATTTAAAGTCAAATTAAAGGCGAAGTGACAGAGAAAAAGCATTAGGAAGCCCTGTTTGAACCTTAGGAATGTTAGGATATTGGGGTTGATAGGATAGGACAGGACAGAAATGAGCCATGTAAGTCCATATCAGATATATGGCTTTGGAGACAGGAATGAGCCATGTCAGCCCATATTAGATATATATATGGCATTGGAGACAGGAATAATTCGTATAAGTCCATGTTGAAGACATGGCATTGGCAGGATGTTGATAGACAGGAACGACCCTAGTATCTTTAGTATTTTGAGTGGTTCAACGGGTCATTGCACACGTTAAATTACAGTGAATTATCAGCAAAAGGGAAGGTAGATTATATTTATGAATAGTGAAAGTGAATTATCAGCAAAATGGAAGGTAGATTATATTTATGAATAGTGAAAGGTTAGGTAAGAAAAAAGGTAAGTGAGTAAAGAAGAAGGTAGAAAATGAGAAGTAAAGAAAGTTTATGAGGCTAGGTGACATTATGTATAATTATTCATTATGTTGAATGTTGTAATTTATTTGCTTGTAAGCTTACTAAGCCTAGTGCTTACTCTCTTTATTTTTTTTTTATAGTTTTTATCAAGCCACTCAAGGATCGAAGGAAACGTCGGAGACCCGATCACACTATCGAAGAAATCACATTGGTATAGTTAGATGTTTCGTTTTGTGTATGGCATGTTTAGGAACTTGGTTTATTTTGATATGATATGATCAATGAATGATGTGTAAATACTTGCTAGTGATTAGCTAATAGAGTGTTTGATGATATACATGTTTAATAGTATGTATGATTAAGTAGTAATTATCACATGAAAACTAAGAAAAATGTGAAAGTAACTTAAAAACATATTCAAGTATCAGAAATAACGGGATTTTGAAAAATCACAAGAAATTGTAGAGACATGGGTTGATGGTGAATAATATATGAAATTAAATCTCGTTGTGTCTATTTTCTTATGGAATAAGCAAAACAGGTAAATGTTTTGTATTTTATAGGGTATCTGAGTTTTGGTGAAATAGGGCCAGAGCGATTTCTAGATCCCCTGTTCCAACTTTAGAAATTCACCATAAATTTTACAAAAATAATTAGGTGGTGCAATTTATATGGTTAGAATCCTTATTGAATCTAGTTTTAATTGAAACAAACGAGTACAGAGAGAAAAGTGGTTCATAGTAAGTAGAGGCCAGTGCAGTCGAATTCTGAAATAGGGGTAACTTTAACTAATAAATTGTACTAATTGGCTAAGTAAAAAATTCTATAAAAAAATTAGTAGATAGATATAGAGTCTAGTTTCAGGAAAAATTTACGGATTTTAATTTCGAGTTTTTAAACTCAAGAAATGAATTTTTAAGCAACCATGACGCAGAAAAACAGTTTATTCCGAAAATTAAAATTAGTGGTTTAGAGTTGTTTAAAAGGTAAGATAAGTTTAGTAACACCTAAAGCTTGACTCCGGTGACGGTTTCGGACGTGGGGGTGTTACAAAATATACCATGATTAAACACATATATATACAACCAAAACATAGTACCAAATAAGCCAAATCACATGGCTTAACTTATATACAATTCAAACTCAAAACATGGTTCCAAAACATAACATATACTATCAAACTAGCCTATACATGCCATATTTACATAGGTTCAAAAGTTCAAAACACCAAATGGAAATTTGGATAGTGTGACGCGTAGCTTCGACTTGTCTAGAACAAGCGAGCTAATGAACCTCTAAAAGACATAGAATCAGAAACAATGAAAGCTACTAAGCTTAGTAAGCCCATATAATTCAAAATTAAACTTACCATTTAAGCTAATTAAATGCAAAAATAATAGGCCAACAATTCAATATAAATCCATCACCTAAGTACACATAATCATCACATATTAGTTATTCAACTAATACATAAACCATATCTTGTTCATATAACATTATTTAGGCTTGTTGAATCTATTATAACTTCAAAGGATAATCAAGTGAACAATGTCAATAATCCGTCAATTCATCATCATACACGCTCTTTTGAGACATGGCCAGTAAGCTCAATATGAGCTAATAACAGTAAGCTCGATTGAGTTGGAGAGGAGAAGCTCGATTGAGATAAACATTAAGCTCTTTCGAGCTGATTCAGTAAGCTCATACGAGCTATGGTGAGTCCGCAACAAATGCAGGAGCTTGACCATTTTGATAAGTACCGTAACACGTCACTCGTATCCAATAAATTCATATAGTTCAACTCAAGCTGGGCTATAAATTTTTATATATCATCAAAGTATTCATATCTCACATAATTTAATTATAAACATTCAATTCAACCATTGTAAGTACAGTATAGTTCGATTCTAATTATACGAACTTACCTCTAGTTGCTCGGATAACCGTAGACTACTCGTCTACCTTTCGTTTCCCCCAATCTAATCTCGGTATTTGCTTATCTTGATCTATATGATATTAAATTAACCGATTCAAACTTTCATTCAATTCAATTTAGCCTAAAACATTCATTTTTTAGCCAAATTACAAATTTATCCCTAGATTTTTTACTACTTTGTAATTTAGTCCTTTATACACAAAATGACAAATTTACACAAGTAGGCTTTAACCCAAGATAGTCGAACTTCTTATATGCCACTAGCAGCCCAAAACTTTCATTATTTCACACTTTTAACAACTACTTTTTACAATTACAAAATTTAGTCCCTATTTTGCATTTTTGTCAAAAATCATTTTACAAAACTAGTAAAACTATCATCAAACCTCCAAAATCCATCATTTATTAACAAAGAACTCAAGTATTCAACAATGGCACTTTTCAAAATCTATAACAGTTTAAAAAACGAAGGTACGAGCTAACTAGATTAAGCTGCAACGAGTTCAAAAACGTAGAAATCATTAAAAACGAGTCAAAACCGTACCTTAATTGCTCCCTCAAGCTTAGCCGAATTTCAAACCCTAAAATGGCTGATTTTCTTTCTCAAAATCAGTTTGGGAATATAAATGAATAATGAATTTTTATTTGTTTTATTATTATTAACATAAATTGACATTTTACCAAAATAACCTTAATAAACTTTAATAATTTCAAATTCACCAAGCTAACAACTTCCACTAACCCTTAATATGGTCTATATGACATGCAAGGACTCCCACATTTCAAGCTATAGCTATATAACAACTTACACAATAGTACTCAACTTTCACGCATTATGCGATTTAGTCCTTTTTACTGAATTGAGCATTTAAACAATAAAATTTATTTACTACACTTTCACATGAATAATGTATCATGCTTTAAACCTTATTAAAGAATAAAATAAATATTTTGACTTTGGATTTGTGGTCCCGAAACTACTGTTCCGATTTGACCTAAAAACGGGTTGTTACAACTCTCCCCTCTTAGGGATTTTCGTCCCCAAAAATTTTACTGGTAAAAGGGTTAGGGTACTATTTTTGAATAACTTCCTCAGGTTCCACGTAGCCTCCTCAATCCCTTGTGCATGCCAAAGAAGCTTTACAAGTGATATACGTTTATTTCTCAAATTTTTTATCTCACAAGCCAGAATCCTAATTGGTTCTTCTTTATACAATAAATTAGACTATATCTGAATTTCAACGGGAGAAATCACATGTGATAGATCCGATCTATACTGACCTAACATCGAAACTTTAAAAACATTATGTATCTTTTCAAGTTCTGATGGTAAAGCAAGTCGATAGGCTACAAGTCCTATTCTTTCGACAATCTCATATGACCCAATAAATTGCAGACTTAACTTTCCTTTACGACCAAATCGAAGAACCTTTTTCCATAGTGACGCTTTTAGAAACACTTTGTCTCTGACTTGAAATTCAATCTCTCTACATTTCTAATCTACATAAGATTTATGTCGATCTAAAGCTGCTTTTAAACTATCTCGGATTGTTTTCACTTTTTTCTTCTGTTTCTTTGATTAATTCAGCCCCGTGAATCTTTTTCTCACTCAATTCAGTCCAGTATAATGGTGTTTGACACTTGCGACCATATAAAGCTTCATACGGTGCCATCTTTATACTCTTTTGGAAACTGTTGTCATACGCAAAGTCAATCAGAGGCAGATATTTCTCCCAATTACATTCAAACTCGAGAATGCAACAACACAACATATTTTCAAGTATTTATATAACTCTTTCAGGCTGTCCGTCTGTTTGAGGATGAAAAGTTGTGCTGAAATTCAATTTCATTCCAAGAGCTTCTTGTAATTTCTTCCAGAATCTTGATGTAAATCGCAAATCTCTATCGGAGATAATAGACAGTGGTACACTATTCAATCGTACGATTTCAGACAAGTACAATTTAGCTAGTCTATCCAAAGTGTAATCTGTACGTACTGGTATAAAATAAGCAGATTTTGTCAGTCGATCAACGACAACCCAGTAGCATCTTTCTTTTCTGGAGTTAGGGGTAGTCCTGATACGAAATCCATAGTGATTCTATCCCATTTCCATTTAGGAATCAAAACAGGCTGCAGTAAACTAGATGGTACTTGATGTTCAGCTTTCACTTGTTGACAAATCAGACATTTTGATACAAACTCAGAGATATCCCGTTTGATTCTTAACCACCAATACTACTGTTTCAAATCATTATACATCTTGGTACTACCCGGATGAACAGAAAAGTGACTGCTCTGTGCTTAATGCAAAATTTTCTGAACATGTTCTGTATTTTTCGGTACACAAATTCTATTTCGAAACATTAAACAATCATCAGTTCCAATATGAAATTTTGAATCAGAAATAGACTCGCGTTGAATTGTCTAGCTTGTAGTCCACGATCATTCTTCTGAGCTTCACAAATTGGTTGCAGAAATAATGGTTTAGGTTTCAATTCAGCTAAAACAAATCCATCATCACATAATATCAACAGAGTATTCAAGGCTCGTAACGCAAACAATGATTTTCGGCTTAAAGCATCAGCAACCACATTAGCTTTACCCAGGTGATAATCAATCACGAAGTCATAATCTTTTAATAACTCAAGCCATCTTCATTGTCATAAATTCAGATCTTTCTATGACATCAGATATTTCAAACTCTTATGATCCGTAAAAATGCGACATCTTTCGCCATATAAGTAGTGTCGCCAAATCTTTAATGCAAAAACAATCGCAGCCAGTTCTAAATCATGCATCGGATAATTCTTTTTCATGGGGTTTCAAATGTCGGGAAGCATAAACTATAACTTTCCCTTCTTGCATTAAAACACAGCCCAAACCATTCAGCGATGCATCACTATAAATCACGAATTCCTTACCCGTTTCAGGTTGAACCAAAACTGGTGCTTTCGTTAACAGTGCTTTCAACAATTCGAAACTCTGTTGACATTTTTCTGACCATTCATGTAACGCCCCTTACCCATGTTCAACACCAAAACAGGGTACGAGGTATTACCAGATCTTAACACATACCATTGAACAAAATCGAAATAGAAATATGTCATCCAAATAGATAATGTATCATTATAACATATGTCTTGAACAATATTAGCCAACTTCAATGGCTTTGTACAAAATAATTGGTCAAATAATGTAACCAATATTTTAAACCTAGGCAATTATAACACGTAACAAAATAACGAAGCCTACTATACATGCCATAATTCAAAATGTTTAGTTCAAATACCCAAAAGTATTGATAGTGCGGACAGATCTTCAACGATCCTTAACTTCTGTGCAAGCTGGACGACACTATAAGACAAAAGAGAGAAAAGAAAGCAAGCTTATAGCTTAGTAAGTAAGTATATAAATAATAATTAAAGAATCTAATATGTTTACACAATAACTCAAGTGTATCTACTTTTAATTTCAATATTTACTCCACTTTGATCAAGCTGTCTCTCCTGCGTCATGTTCACTAAATAAATCATAACTCGAGTTACAAAACTCAAAATTCAAATCCGTAAAATTTTCCTGAAACTATAATTATATTACTTCTTACTAAAAGTTTTCTAGAATTTTTGGTCCAGCCAATTAGTACAGTTTATTAGTTAAATTTTCCCCTATTATACAGCTCGATGGATCTGCCCTCTGTTCACTACGAATTGATTTTCTCCCAGTACAAAAGTCAAATAGCCATGAAACTGTTTCATTTAAAACTAGACTCAATAAGGAATCTAGGCATATAAACTATATTTCTTAATTATTTTTGTACAATTTTTAATGATTTATCAAAGTCGAAACAAGGGATCACATAGTCATTCTGAACAAGTCACACACAAATATAAATATCTCAAAATATAGAGTTCCTTTACTTGCTCTGTTTCTTTGACATGAGAATAGACTCATTAAGCTTTAATTTAATGTTCATTCAGCCTCTAATTAAATTCCTACTATTTTAGGTGATTTTTCAAATTCACGTCACTGCAACGGTCCAAAACAGTATTATTACAAATTCACTCTTTCACACTTTCTTTGTATTAACCTCATTTAGCATACATATCACAATTCATTTTCACCAAATTTCATACAAGTATAGGTCCATGATTACAATGTCACCGTAAAATCATCCCGTTGAACACTTCAGATCAATTCTCGATACTTGGTGGTTTCAACACATAGCTCCACCCAGCATATATCATATAATTCGGCTCTCTTGTACACATGGTGAACACTTAGTACTATGCATGTGACCTAGCCAATTTATCTCGTAGCTCTCTTGTCTACATTGTGTCCTTCACTTGGGATCACACATGCGACCTAGCTACATTTATCTCTCCCGTATCTCTCTTGTCTACATGAGATACATCCCGTATCACACATGTGACCTAGCTACTACATAGTATCTTGTAGCTCTCTTGTACACATGATGTGCACTCAGCAGCATACATGTGACCTAGCTACGTTCCATCTATATTATTCAATCTTTCTGAATGTTCAACCGGGATTTCTCTCTCTATTACTTATTTCGATTCTTTCAATAGTCAATTTATGCTTCAAAATTAGCTAAAATATATATAATAGGCTGAAATATAAGAATGTAAATAAACTTAATGTATTATTTACATACAAACTTACCTTGGTACAAAATATGGGAATTTTGCAATTTAGTCCAAAATCTTTTCCTTCCCCGCTCGAGGTCGATTCCACGCCTTTCTTGATCTATAACAACACATTTAGCTCATTTAACACTAATACTATTTATTTCAATCCAAAAATAGCATTATGAAAAAATTACATTTTTGCCCCCTAACTTTTACAAAATTATGATTTTTCCCCTAGGCTCGAAAATTTAATTTCAGCCCTTATTCTTATATTTTATGACATGCTGAACATTTTTCTCTTCTATGACAACATCAAATTCTCACTCTAACACATAGTTATGAACAATAGGTATTTTTACTGATTATGTCGTTTTGCTCATTTTCGCTAAAAATTGCTTAGAAAAGATCGTTCTCTTAACTTCAAACATTCATATTCTACCATCAAACATAAAAATACATGCATATCATTCATGGGAAAATTTTTAAACATAACTAACTCGAAATAATGGTAGAAATAGGTAGACCGAGCTACGAGGATTTGAAAAATGTAAAGAACATTAAAAATCGGGCTTGAATGCACTTACTATTGAGCTTGAAAGCTTGGAAAAACCCTAGCTATGGAGAACATGTAAGTTTTGTCCAAGATTGAATGAAGATGAACACATAAGTTTTGTCCAAGATTGAATGAAGATGAACACATTTTTGTGTTATTTTTCCCATTTTATTTCATTTAATATACAAATGACCAAAATGCCCTTACTACTAAACTTTCTGAAAATTCCATCTATGTCCAAATTTTTGTCCATATAAAGTATAATGGTCTAATTTCCATTTAAGGACCTCTGCTTAAAACCCCCATTTCAATCAAGTACTTTATGAACTAGAACACACACATTTTTCACCTATATCAATTTAGTCCTAAACTTCAAATTAAACACTCAATCAATAAAATTTCTCAACGAAATTTTCACGCAATTATGCAATCATAGTATAAACACTAAAACTAAATCAAAATAATTTTTTTTCAACCACAAATTCGTGGTTTCGAAACCATTATTCCGTTTTGGCCCTAAATCAGGCTGTTACAATTCAAACTTTACATCTTTCTGTAGTAATCGAGTCATGTGTGTAGCAATCATTGATAGGCCTTTTACAAATCTTCGATAATAGCCCGCTAAGCCCAAAAATTTAAGGACTTTAGATACATTTTTCGGAGATTTCCAGTCAACAATAGTAGAAATTTTGCTTGCATTAACTCTAGTACCGTCGGCTAAAATAATTTGTCCCAGAAACCCAATCTCTTTGAGCCAGATTTCACATTTACTGAACTTTGCAAATAACTACTTATCACGAAGAGTTTGTAACACAGTTTTCAAGTGTTCGACATGTTCAAATTCATTTTGTGAATAGATCAGAATATCGTCAATGAATACCACAACAAATCTATCTAAATACAGCCTGAATATATAGTTCATCAAGTCCATAAAAATGGTAGGAGCATTAGTTAACTCGAAAGGCATAAGAAGAAATTCATAATGGCCATACCTTGTTCTAAAAGCGGTTTTCGGCACATTTCGACTCTTTAACTTGCAACTGATAGTAACCCAATCTCAGATCAATTTTTGAAAATACCGTAGCCCCTTTCAACTGATCAAATAAGTCATCAATCCGCGGGAGAGGGTATTTGTTCTTTATAGTCACTTTATTCAACTGTCTATAGTCGATACACATGCGCATAGAGCCATCTTTCTTTTTCACAAACAGTACTGGTGCACCCCTAGGAGAATAACTCGGTCGTACAAAACTTCTGTCTGACAATTCTTGCAACTGAGATTTCAACTCTTTTAATGTAACATCTTGATTTTGGGCCTAGAAGTATTGGCCTTTGAGTCTGGGTTCGGGTGGAAAATGGCCCGAATAATTTGGATGTTATTATTATTTCGTATGTTTAGTTTAGTAATTAAATAAATTATGACGGGTTTATGGTGTGGGAAAAAAGGCCCAAGAGTAAATTTAATTCGAGGCAATTCCTGAATTTTAATTTTGGGAGAGAGGGTTCTGGCAATATGGGCTTTTAAAGTTGAGGTGGTAAAATAGGACACAAAAAGATCTGTGGTAAAGTGGCATGTGGCGCCACCTAGGTGTTTGGGGAGTAACGTGTGGATGTTTAGGGGGAGCCAGAGTTCAAGTCACAAGGTAAGTGTATTGTTACTTTTATTTTTTTGTGTGCATGTGACGGGCATGTGAGCTTAAGTGGAAATTCAGTTAGGGCTTTAGGAAGGTTGGGCCATGGGTCTGAATGGCCATTAGGGCAAGCTTTATTTTCTTTTTGTTTTGTTAAATTAGGGTTAGCCACCTAGAGCCTTCCCTTTCATTCTATTCTCTTCTCAGTATCTCAAAAAGCCGAAAAACGCAAAGTTAGATCTCCTGAGTGCCGAATTCTTCCTTCTCTTCTCATCTCTTCTTCTATTTTCTTTTTCTCCTTCTTTTCTTCTCTAGCTGAAACATTCCTACCATTCTACTCATCTCCTCTTTCATTCCCATTCTTTTCTAAACCTCTATAGCCGATTGCCATAAAAGCTGAAATCCCAAAAGTTTTTTCTTGTGCTAATTTCTTCTAGCCAAAATCCTCCTATTTTCTTCATCTCTTTTGGTTGATTTTCATATCCTCTAAACCTCAACCCCTGTCGGCAATACCACTGCAAAAACCTCTATACCAAATCATTTTCCTCTTCACAGTTCCAAAAGCCAAAAATACCATTGTTTTTAGGGACATATAGCCGACTCTTTAGATCTCTAAGATTCGATTTCTGCAAGTGTTTAAGGTCTAGATCTACATCAGATCTAAGTAGAAACTGAAGTGGAATCATTTTGGTTGAAAGAACCTGTGGTAAGTATTCAGATCTATTCTTTATTTCGGGTTTTAGAAAAGCCGAAATCCCTAAAGGCATAGGGAGGCTGTCGAATGGAGCTTAAGGCTCTAAGGGTTGTAACAGTTGATTTGTTTTGGTGTTAGTGTGATCTAGAGGCTACTGATCGAAGGCTTGGACAAGTGGAAAGGCTAGATCGAGATCTAGTCACTAGTTTTGGCAAAGGTAGGATCTCGATGGCCATATGTATTGATGGCCGATTATGGTAAGTAAGTTTATGATGTTTGCCATTATACTTTGGATCTGATATGTCTAGTAACCGATTGTAGGATATTGTGGGAGATTTTGGTAGCAGTTTTCGCAAATCAGGTGTGTAAATGACACCCACTAGTAGACTAGATCGGCAAAAGTCGAAAAGCTGAAATGTCGAAATAACAAAAAGTCGGCATTTCGAGAACTTACGAGCATGCGAGCACTCATGGGATTGTTTGTATTGATAATTTTGGTATCTTCAATGGTAAGATTGCAAAGTGCGTAATTTTGTGCACCTCCGTGAATTTGGGCTTCGATGAGACTAAATTGGGTAATGGGCAACGGGCCCATTTCGGTAAAAATATCCGATAAGTATTCTGAAGACACATTAATAACTTTAACGAGCATGAATCCCTAAAAAGACTGATAAAATTACTGAAATACCTCTGTAAGGTAGAAATACCGTAATACCCTTAAAGGGGTAAGTTTACGATTACGCCCCTCGAGGGTAAATAATTGTTCTTACGCTATAATTTGACTGTCTTTTTGAAGCATGCCTTGTTAATTATATATATTCTGCATACATGTCATACTACATGGGGTTGGGTTTTGTTATGGAGAAAGAACCCGTTCTGGTGGCTGTGCCACATATTCTGATATAAGCAGCTTTACTGCAGATTATAGTTAGTCCTGCAACCAGTGCTAAATGCCACAACCGGTGCTAACACTGTAAGTGTAGGGATGGCGTGGGTGATTTATTCCCCACAGGAAGTGTAGGGATGGACGGAGGCAAGTGCAGGGTTGGATGGGGTTATCATGCATTAATCATATGAGGCTATTTTGTTATGGGCCAACTGTATTGAAATGGGCCCAACTGTGTTAATATGGGCATTGCCCAATATATCTCGACTTGTAATAGGGCTACGGCCCAGATTGATACTGACATGGGCTTGGCCCAGTATACTTTGATACTGTAAGGGGTTATGGCCCAGATTAATATTGATATGGGCTAAGGCCTAGTTAACTTTGATTTCTGAATAGGGTTAGGCCTAGTAAAGCTTGAACTGATTTGGGCTCTGGTTAGGATACTTTACACACTGAGTTTTCCAAACTCACCCCCTTTTTCCCATCTTTGCAGGTGAGCCTTAGATCGGTGGACTTGGAGCTACAGGGATTCAGAGTGGCCATGCAGACTGTTTAAAATAAGTGTTTATGCCTTCACTTTTATTCTAGATTATTTCCTTTATGTTTTCAGGTTTTAATTTGTAATAAGGCCGCTTAAATTATTTTTAATTGTTTTTAGTATGTTTTGATAGCTTAGATATGATATTGTTTTAATTGTTTGAAACTGAATAGCTCTAAGGCACGTTTTAAAAAGGTTACTTGATTTCAAAATATCGCGATAACAAAGCAAGGCTTCCGCAACAAAAACGTTTTCAAAATTAATAACCTTTTCAAATGGTTTTAAACAAATTGTTTTTCCCTGAACATTCACTCAGTTAAAGTGTGGCAATGGTTGTTTGCATGTCTAGGATTGGATCCGTGAAGAGCTAGGTACTTAAGCTGTCTAATTGACTCACCTCCTCTTTTTGGGCATCCTACCTGGTGCACAGCTTCCATTCACTTTAATCTTTAACGAAGATATTCTTTAAACACTAAGAAAGATTTTAGATAAAACATGACTTTTCTAGTAACGCTTCAATGTGACACGCTGGATTCGATCGTAACGTCTGGGCTGGGTTTGGGGTGTTACATTAGGCCTAGTCAGAACAGTGGTTTTGGGACAACAAATTTGATGAAGAAAATTTTATTTTTATTATATTTTTATGGTCTACGATTTCACAGAATATCATGAAAATTTTGTTTGAAAATTTTGACGTTTGGGCACTCAATTTAGTCAAAAGAACTAAATTGTAAAAGGTTGCAAAATGTGTGTTTTAGTTCACAAAGGTACTAAGTACTTGTCAGTAATGGGTTTTTAAATTGGAGATCCTTAAATGGTAAATAGCCCATTTTGTTGTTAGTAGACAAAAATGGACATAGCATGGTATGTTTTTATTTATTTTTCATTAAGGGTATTTTAGTAATTTGGAAAATAAAGCCAAAATAACTAAGAAAAAGATGTCATCTTCTTCATTTTTCTCAAGCCATAACCGTATATGGAGATGGAAGACATGGCTAGGGTTTGTAAAACTTCCAAGCTTGATTATCAAGGAAATTGAGATTCAGGCTAAAATCGAGAAAATACCAAGTGGTGGACTTAAATGGTAAAAATGGCCATTTTCGTATACGAGGTAAGTTTATATGATTTTTAATAATGCAATGTGTATTTTTAATGTTATTGCTTTGATAGTATATGAGATGTAAGTCTATATACAAATAAATGTATTTGAAATGGTTTATTTATGCTTATTTCCCACTGAACTATGATGAATGAATATAGGAGTTGAATAAAATGAGACATCCGAGAAAGTATCGACAAAGTTCCGACGTCTGAAAAGCCCCGTATGAACCTTAGGAATACTTAGGATACATATGTCATGACATAGGATTTTTGATATGTGATATCATGTAAGACCATGTTTGGGACGTTGGCATCGACTTTTGTTTTATGTGAAGACCATATTTGGGACATTGACATCATATCTGATTTTGTGTAAAATCCTATCTGGGATAGTGGCATCGATGTTTGATTACATGTAAGACCACGTCTGGGACATTGGCATTGTATATGCTTTTTGAGCTATTCGCGTATCCTTATGTTTCCAACAGTTCAAACGGGAATTTTGAGAAAGTAAATGATTTTGTGAAATTGGATTCGATTTAGGTACATTTGAATGTATATGTGCAAGAAAGCAGAGGTATGTATTCGCCATTATGTGCTCGTATGACTACGATGATTCATGGCGATATATATATCCTTGTGTATTATGTATGAACGATAATGTTTTATGATTTGATGAAAGTATAAGGGTTTGTGGAAATATACATGTATGATATTAAATCATGCCTATGAATATAAAGTAACAATGAATTTTATGATAGCTATTATGATTTTGCACCGAAACAGTGTTGAACAACAACAGTAGCTCGACTTTGGAAAATCACCATAAATAGTGGAAGTCGAATTAGAGGCTAAATAATATATGAAATTAAAGCTTAATGAGTCTAGTTTCACATAAATGAAACGGTGTAAGCAAATTTTTATTATGAGATATTTGAGTTCTTGTGAAATAGAGTCGGAGTGATTCTAGACTCCCCTGTCTTATCTTTAGAAAATCACTAAAAATTGTACAAAAATAATTGTGAGTTATAATTTATATTATTAAAATCCTTACTGAGTCTACTTTCTAGAAAGATAGACGAGAGTATTATTTGAGTTTCGTATTATGAGAAAAATAATTTTTAGGAAGAGAGGTAAGATTTCTTGGACAACGAAACAGGGGAAACTTTAATGAATAAAATATACTAATTGGCTAAACCAAAAATTCTAAAAATTTTATGAGTATAGTTTCTGGGAAAATTAACAGATCTTAATTTGAAATCCTGTATCTCGAGTTATAAATAAATTACCGACTATGACTCGAGTAGACAGCTTGACCAAAATATGAATAAAAGTGTAATTATAGTTGTTTTACCTAAGGAAACATATTGGTAAATTGCTTATTAATTTCATATGGACTTACTAAGTGTAAAGCTTACCCCCCCTCTCCATTTCTTTTAGTATTGGCAGGTCGGCTCAGGGTTGGAGATCATCAAAGGCAGCATCACACTATTAGAACCTTGATGTGAAGCGTCGATAAACTTCAAGTGTTTTTGAGTGAGTGGCATGTATAGAGATTTAGTCTGTATGATAGTTGTTACTACGATTTGGCCAAATGTGTTGGCTTATTATGGTTAAATCGTGTATAGCCATGTGATATGGTTTATATTCGATTATTGGGTTGTAAGTCTAGTTGATTATGAATGCTTGATCCTTTGCTATATGATATGTGCGTGGTGATGTCTTGATACGGTCGAATGTATGATATGTCATGCTTATGTGGTGGATAGATTATGATCAATAGATGTGACCATATTCTTAATGTAAAGGTGTAAGGTAAGAATAAGTAATACTATTGTTAAACATGAAATTGGTGTGGAATGTCTTAGTCAAGCACGTTGTTCTATGTATGTGAATTGATGGTATGTCTAGGCTTGGTATAAAATGAGAACAAGATCTAGTATATCTAGTTCTAGTTAATGTAAGAATGTGTATTACATGCATTGTGGTAGGCAAATGATATATTTGTATCAAAATAGAGGATGTTGAATGTTATTGAATCCATGTGGGTGCATGTAGGCTGACAAAAAGGCTTGGAAAATAGCCTAAGAGTTAATTACACGGGTTGAAACATGGCCATGTGTCTCAACTGTGTGAGGGACACGGCCTAGAGACACGGGCGTGTAGCCTAGCTGTATGGTTCAATTTGTGTGCTAAAGTCATAAACAGAGAGTTACACGGCCTGAGGACACGGGTGTTTGACTCAGTTTTATGGTAAAATTTTCTATGTTTTCCCAGAACTTTCCAAAGTTTTCGATTTAGTCCTAAAACCTTTCTAAAGTATGTTTTGGGTTTCGTAGACCCAAATAAAGGACCATGTGCATGTGAATGAATGTTTCGAAATAAAAATGAAATTTTATAGCCCGTATTGTGACAACCCAAATTAGACCCTGGTCGGAATGTGGTTTCGAGACCACATTACCGAGCCAAAAATTTATTTTTGTGTTTTAATTGCATAAATTGTTGTGTGACAGTGAATATATGAGAAATTAAATGCTTAATATTAGCATTAGGATTGTGAATTAATTCAAAAAGGACCTAGTTGACGAAGTTAGGAAAGATGATAGATGAATTATAAGGATTAATTAATAATAGGGTGAGGAAGCATGGCTTTGCATGTCAAATTGCCCATAAAATTCATGGTGGCCGGCCAAGGAGTGATGATGCTCCACTCATTCTAATTTAATATGTTTTCTTTGGTGAACAAATGATGGGGATAATAATAGGAAAGGGAACAAAAAAAAAATGGGTGTCATACTTGCCATCTCCTAGCCGAAAAACCAAGAAAAAGAAGGGAAAAAAAACTTGGAAAGAATTCGGCCATTGCTTGTGCCTAGGAGGAGTGTTTGATGTTGTGGCATGAAAATGAGGGAGTTTGAATGCTTAATAAGGAGGGAAGAAGGAGTGTTCATGTTTTCTTTCTTTTGCAATTGTTCTAACTAGAGGAAGAAGAGGAAACAAGATTCGGCCAAGGTGGTCCTTTAAGTGGATTAAGGTATGTTAATGCTCTATCATTGAAAATCTTTGTATATTTGGAGTGGCCATCAAGTATAGAAGCTAGCTCATGGCAAATGTTCTCTTTTTGTAAAGTTAAGAAGATGACATTCGGCCATGGATGGTTGTATTTCTTTGATGTCGTTTTTGATGCTTTAGGGTATTGAGGGTTGATTATAGATGAGGTGAGTTTCTTGATTTAAAATTTGATGGATGTTAAGCTAGTTAGGCAACCAAAGGTTCAATATTTTTGTTATGTGGTTATATGTGCATTTCGGCCATGGTCTTTGTTTGAATTTGAGATTTGTAATGTGATTTTCCTAAATTGTCTATGAATTTTTGGTTGTTGATTCCATGGTAATGGTATATTGAATCCATGACTTGAATCCATGAAAATTTAGTAAGGTTGCATTCGGCAACTTGCTTGGAATTAAAAATTGATGTCTAAGCTTAGGTGATTTCGATGATGATATATATATATTCATAAGTATATTTAGTTGATTCGGCTTTGGTAGTTGCATGAGGTTATTAGCCGAATATACTAACATACATATACATGTGAAATCGGATTGTAAATATTTAGCAAGGTGGTTAAACTAGTTAAATTATTGATTTAGCTCAAGGAGTTAAATGAGGTGAATCGAGCAAGGGCAAAGAAAAGGTTATCGAGTAGCCGAGTTGGAACCGTCTTACCCAACACGAGGTAAGTCATTAAGCATGTAGTTGGTGTTATTTCAAATGGTCATAATGTTTATGTATTGATGCTGAATGGAATGAATAAATATACATATATATATATATGCATGTACGTATATGATGATGAAATTGTTGAATGAAAAGAAAAGAGGTAAGATGTACTGAGTTGTTGATCTCGGCACTAAACGTGCGGGATAACCATTTATGACCATGAGATTGGCACTAAGTGCGCGGGATTAAATTGTATAGCACTAAGTGTGCGATATGACTATGTTGCACTAAGTGTGCGAAATGAATATGATGCACTAAGTGTGCGAATTGACCATGCGGCACTAAGTGTGCGAGTTTGACTATGTAGCACTAAGTGTGCGATTTGATTACGTAGCACTAAGTGTGCGAGATGATTATATAGCACTGAGTGTGCGGGCTCAATATACATTCGTGAATCATTATGGACACTATGTGTGCGACACTATTGAGTCGATCGCGGACAGCGGATCGGGTAAGTGTCTTGAGTACATGGCTAATAGGTGCTATGCTTATACTTGGTGTTGAGCTCGGTAAGTTGAACCTATGTGACAAATATACTTGAAGTCACGTACATAAAATTTATCGTAGAATGGGTGAAAGGCCGTTTAGTTGTATGTTTGTAACGAAAATAAAATGATTTATGAAAATGCCTCGAATATCCTATTGATGAGTATGTGGATTGTGAATGCATAAATTGGTATGAAATTGAACCGATAGGTTGGAGGAACTATGGTATGGTTCGGTATGGATGGAGTAAATTGTCTCGTTCCATTTTGTTTCCTCTTGTGATAATGTTATTGATGGATGGTAGTGCATTGCTTTTGACTTACTGAGTTATAAACTCACTCGGTGTTTCCTTGTCACCCATTATAGGTTGCTTGGACTCATCTATTTTTGCGGGGTCAGGCCGTCATCGAAGTCATCACACCGGATAGCAAGTTTTGGTATTTTCTTCTTAGTTGGCTTAGAAGAACATTTTGGCATGTATAAGCTATTACGTTGTGTTTGAATTTTGGCATGTAAACTTTAAGCCATGCGAAAATGGCACGAATGTTCGATTGAGTTGGATCAAGGGTAGGCATGAGATGGACCTAGTTTCTTTCGTAACAGATGCTGGCAGCAGCAGTGTCATGAGATTGAAAAATCACTAAAAATAGTAGGAGTGGAATTAATTGATGAATAAATTATGTAATCGAAGCTCGATGAGTCTGCTTTCATGAGGAAGTAACGAAAAGATCATATGAGCAGTATATTAAGAGATAATCAGATTATAGTGGGACAGGGCCAGAACGGTTTCTGGATTCCCTGCTCCGACTTTGGAAATTCATTACAAATTAACCAGAGATAATTAGGGGTCGTACCATATATGTACAGATTCCTCTCTGAGTCTAGTTTTCAAAGAAACAAACGGTATCAGTATTGAAGCCCCGTGTAGGGAGATATCCAAGTCGTAATGGGCAAAGGTCAGTGTAGTCGATCCCTGCAACATGGGAGATTTTGACTAATAAACTGTACTAATTGGCCCAACCAAAAATTCTAGAAAAAAATACATAGATGGGCACATGAGTCTAGTTTCTGGGAAAAATTACGAAACTGATTTTTGAGTTACGAAACTCAAGATATGATTTTAAAACGACTAGTACACAGATTGGGCAGTGTCTGGAAAATAAATTTTGTAAGGGGTTAAAGTCAGTTAACACCTCGTGTTCGACTCCGGTGTCGGTTTCGGGTTCGGGGTGTTACATTTAATTGGTATCAGAGCTATGGTTTAGTCGGTTCTAGGACTACCATAGCACGTATGAGTCTAGCTATACATGCCTTAATGTTAATGTTTAAAAGGGTGATGACTTCTGACGGTTGAAATGTTTTTGTTTTGATTAGTAAATGGATCCCGGTGAAGAAAGAACCCTAGCGAATGACGTTGAGAGCGTAGCGGCTGCTCCTGCACAAGGGACGCCGCCTGTTGAACCTCAGTCATCTGCGAATAATCAAGGTGAGGGGGCTAAACAAGCCTTCTTTACCATGATGAATGAGTGGGTCGCGCAATATGCCCGAACCAACCCGGCTGTCCAACAATTCCCAAATTTGAATAATCCACCCCAAGTGCCTGTAATGCCATCAGTCGCTGATCCTGTGAGGCTGAGTAAGCCACCTGTAGACTTGATTAGGAAGCGTGGGGCCGAGGAGTTCAAGGCCATAGTAACTGATGATGCCGAAAGGGCCGAGTTCTGGCTTGATAACACCATTCGGGTGTTCGATGAATTGTCATGCACACCCGATGAATGTCTAAAATGTGCTGTATCTTTGTTGCGAGACTCAGCCTACTATTGGTGGAGGACCTTGATTTCCATAGTCCCGAACGAGCGAGTAACTTGGGACTTCTTTCAAACGGAATTCCGGAAGAAATTTATTAGCCAACGGTTCATTGATCAGAAGCGTAAGGAGTTCTTGGAACTCAAGCAAGGCCGTATGACTGTATCTGAATACGAACATGAATTCGTAAGACTCAGTAGGTATGCCCGGGAGTGTGTAGCTGATGAGGTTGCTATGTGCAAAAGATTCGAGGAAGGATTGAATGAAGATTTAAAGCTACTAATGGGTATTTTGGAAATAAAGGAATTCGTAACACTAGTCGAACGAGCCTGCAAGGCGGAAGAACTTGGAAAGGAGAAGAGGAAGGCTGAATTTGAAGCTAGAGATTATCGTAAAAGATCGACGGGTAAAGCTCCGTTCTCAGCTGTAAAGAAGTTCAGGGAGGACATTAATAAGTCGAGGGCGACTGCGGGAATTTCCATCAGGGCAAGACCATCGATGGGCTCCCGAGCTACTTCGGTAGCTAGTGTGGGCAATAATCGTCACGAGAAACCTGAATGTCCCCAATGTGGAAGACGACACCTAGGTGAATGTTGGGGCAAGTCTACTAGCAGGGCCTGTTACGGATGCGGTTCGAAGGACCACTTCATTAGAGATTGCACGGAGCTGGATGAGAAGAATAAGATTCAAGGTGCAAGACCTAGTGGAGTGACATCTAGAGGTAGACCACCGAGAATTTTAGGAGGCAGGGGTGGTAGTCAGAGGGGGGCCTCTGATACGGCCGATCGAGCCGAGAACCGTACTCCTGCTAGAGCTTATGCCATTCGCGCACGAGAGGAGGCATCCTCCCCCGACGTCATCACTGGTACCTTCACTCTCTTTGATACTAATGTGATTGCATTAATTGACCCTGGTTCTACTCATTCATATGTATGCGAAACCTTAGCAACCAGTAAGACTCTACCTGTTGAGTCTACTGAGCTCGTAATTCGAGTATCAAACCCTTTGGGTCAATGTGTACTTGTTGATAAAGTGTGTAAGAGATGCCCTCTAATAATCCGAGAATCCTGTTTTCCGGCCGATTTGATGCTTTTGCCGTTCGACGAGTTTGATGTTATTCTTGGTTTGGATTGGTTAACCGCGCATGATGCGGTTGTGAATTGCAAAAGCAAGACTATCGATTTGAGGTGCGCAAATAACGAAATAATCCGAGTTGAGTCTGCGGACTTAAGGGGGTTGCCAGCTGTAATATCAGCAATGTTGGCCCAGAAATATGTAAGGAAAGGGTGCGAAGCATACCTCGCGTATGTACTTGATGACAAGGAGTTAGAAAAGAAACCCGAATCGGTGCGGTGGTTTGTGAATACCCGGATGTTTTCCTGAAGAGTTACCGGGTTTGCCACCTATTCGGGAGGTAGAGTTTGGTATTGAGCTTGTACCTGGAACTACGCCAATTTCGATCGCTCCGTATCGTATGGCACTAACCGAGTTAAAAGAGTTGAAAGCTCAGTTGCAAGAATTGACGGATAGAGGTTTCGCTCGACCGAGTTTCTCACCTTGGGGTGCACCAGTATTGTTCGTGAAAAGAAGGACGGAACCATGAGGTTGTGCATTGACTATCGTCAACTGAATAAAGTGACGATAAAGAATAAGTATCCGTTACCGCGTATTGATGATCTGTTCGATCAATTAAAGGGAGCATCGGTGTTTTCAAAGATAGATTTGAGATCGGGTTATTATCAGTTGCGGATTCGAGATTCGGACGTACCCAAAACTGCTTTCAGAACGAGGTACGGTCACTACGAGTTCTTAGTGATGCCGTTTGGGCTCACTAATGCCCCTGCGGTGTTTATGGATTTGATGAATCGGATCTTCAGGCCGTATTTGGATCGGTTCGTAGTTGTGTTTATTGATGACATCTTGGTCTATTCAAGAGATGAGACCGAACATGCTGAGCATCTGAGGCTAGTGTTGCAAATTTTGCGGGATAAGCAGTTATATGCTAAGTTCAGTAAGTGTGAGTTCTGGTTAAGAGAGGTTAGCTTCTTGGGTCATGTGGTATCCGCATCGGGTATTCGGGTTGACCCGAGCAAAATTTCAGCCATACTTAACTGGAAGCCTCCGAGAAATGTTACCGAAGTCCGGAGCTTTCTAGGGCTCGCCGGTTATTACCGACGATTTGTCAAAGTTTCTCGATGATAGCCACACCAATGACGAAGTTGCTTCAAAAGGATGTTAAGTTCGAATGGACGGAGAAATGTCAAAAAGCTTCGATCAACTGAAAACTCATTTGACTGAAGCTCCAATTTTGGTGCAACCCGAATCGGGTAAAGAGTTTGTCGTTTATAGTGACGCATCCCTACTTGGATTGGGTTGCGTATTGATGCAAGAAGGTCGAGTTGTGGCCTATGCGTCGAGACAATTGAAGCCACACGAGAGAAATTATCCGACCCATGATCTCGAACTAGCCGCCATTGTGTTTGCATTGAAAATATGGCGACATTATTGTTTGGTGAGAAGTGCCATGTGTTTTCGGATCACAAAAGTCTCAAATATTTGATGACTCAACGAGACTTGAATCTGCGACAAAGACGTTGGCTTGAGTTGTTGAAAGATTACGAGCTTGTCATTGATTACCACCCGGGAAAGGCTAATGTGGTTGCGGACGCCTTAAGCCGGAAATCACTGTTTGCTTTGCGAGCGATGAATGTACACTTGTCTGTTCTACCTGACAATGTGTTAGTAGCTGAATTAAAAGCCAAACCATTATTGACTCATCAAATTCGTGAAGCTCAGAAAGTCGATGATGAATTGGTTGCAAAACGAGCTGAGTGTGTTCCGAACAAGGAATCGGAGTTTCAGATTGATGATGATGGTTGTTTGAGGTTTAGAAGTCGTTTGTGCGTTCCAAGGAATTCGGAACTCATTCCGATGATCCTGAACGAAGCCCATTGTAGCCGAATGTCAATTCACCCGGGGAGCACGAAAATGTACAACGACTTGAAACGTCGGTTTTGGTGGCATGGTATGAAGCGAGACATCTCCGACTTTGTTTCGAGATGTTTAATATGTCAACAAGTGAAAGTGGAACATCAAGTGCCTTCAGGGTTACTTCAGCCGATCATGATACCCGAGTGTAAATGGGACCGAGTCACAATGGACTTTGTGTCCGGACTGCCATTGTCCGCAAGTAAGAAGGATGCGATTTGGGTTGTTGTTGATAGGCTGACTAAGTCGGCTCACTTTATCCCCGTGCGTACGGATTTTTCATTGGATAACTAGTCGAATTGTATGTTTCTCAGATTGTGAGATTACATGGAGTACCTATTTCTATCGTGTCGGATAGAGATCCGAGATTCACCTCGCGATTTTGGAAGAAATTGCAAGAAGCTTTGGGTACCAAGCTGCATTTTAGCACCGCTTTTCATCCCCAAACCGATGGTCAATCCGAGCGGATAATTCAGATACTCGAGGATATGTTGAGATGCTGCATCCTTGAGTTTAGTGGTTCATGGGAACGGTATGTACCTTTGATCGAATTCGTTAACAACAATAGTTTCCAATCAAGTATTAAGATGGCACCTTACGAGGCTTTGTACGGTCGTAAATGCCGTACACCATTGTTTTGGACTGAGCTCGGTGAAAGTAAATTTTCAGAGTTGATTTGATTAAAGATGCCGAACAGAAAGTAAAGGTAATCCGTGAAAGTCTGAAGGTAGCCACAGATCGTCAGAAATCGTATGCGGATTTGAAAAGAAAAGACATTGAATATCAGGTTGGAGACAAAGTATTCTCAAAGTTTCACCCTGGAAAAAGGTGCTTAGATTTGGTCGTAAGGGCAAATTGAGTCCGAGGTTCATCGGTCCGTACGAAGTATCCGAACGAGTTGGACCCGTTGCATACCGATTAATTTTGCCCCCTGAACTCGAAAAGATTCACAACGTTTTTCATGTCTCGATGCTTCGACGATATAGGTCCGATTCATCGCACGTAATTCCTCCATCGGAGATCAAGATTCAATCTAATTTAAGTTACGAAGAAGAACCAGTTCGTATTTTAGCACATGAAGTAAAAGAACTACGAAACAGGAAAATCTCATTAGTGAAAGTACTGTGGCATAGACACGGAATTGAAGAAGCCACTTGGGAACTTGAGGACTCTATGAAGGATCGATATCCAAATTTATTTACCGGTAAGATTTTCGGGGACGAAAATTTCTTATGTGGGGAGAGTTGTGACAACCCAAATTAGACCCTGGTCGGAATGTGGTTTCGAGACCACATTACCGAGCCAAAAATTTATTTTTGTGTTTTAATTGCATAAATTGTTGTGTGACAGTGAATATATGAGAAATTAAATGCTTAATATTAGCATTAGGATTGTGAATTAATTCAAAAAGGACCTAGTTGACGAAGTTAGAAAAGATGATAGATGAATTATAAGGATTAATTAATAATAGGGTGAGGAAGCATGGCTTTGCATGTCAAATTGCCCATAAAATTCATGGTGGCCGGCCAAGGAGTGATGATGCTCCACTCATTCTAATTTAATATGTTTTCTTTTGGTGAACAAATGATGGGATAATAATAGGAAAGGGAACAAAAAAAATGGGTGTCTATTGCCATCTCCTAGCCGAAAAACAAGAAAAGAAGGGAAAAAAACTTGAAAGAATTCGGCATTGCTTGTGCCTATGAGGAGTGTTGATGTTGTGGCATGAAATGAGGGAGTTTGATGCTTAATAAGGAGGGAAGAAGAGTGTTCATGTTTTCTTTCTTTGCAATTGTTCTAACTAGAGGAGAAGAGAAGCAAGATTCGGCAAGGTGGTCCTTTAAGTGGATTAAGGTATGTTAATGCTCTATCATTGAAAATCTTTGTATATTGGAGTGCCATCAAGTATAGAAGCTAGCTCATGGAAAATGTCCTTTTTGTAAAGTTAGAGATGACATTCGGCCATGATGTTGTATTTCTTTATGTGTTTTTATTTTAGGTTGTTATAAAGGTGAGTTTCTTGATTTAATTGATGTTTAGTATTAGGAACAAAGTTATATTTTTTATTTTATATTATTTATTTTTGTTTAATTTTTTGTTGTATTTTTTTTTTATTTTTTTTTTTCCATGGTATTTTGAATATGTTTATAATTTGTGTGATTCAATTGCTTGGTATTGAGTCTAGAGTCAGATGATATTCATGATTTAGTGTTCGGCTTTGTAGTTGATATTAAGATATCTAAATACATATATTGAAATCGGATTGTAAATATTAGCAAGGTGGTTAAACTAGTTAAATTATTGATTTAGCTCAAGGAGTTAATGAGGTGAATCGAGCAAGGGCAAAGAAAAGGTTATCGAGTAGCCGAGTTGGAACCGTCTACCCAACACGAGGTAAGTCATTAAGCATGTAGTTGGTGTTATTTCAAATGGTCATAATGTTTATGTATTGATGCTGAATGAATGAATAAATATACTATATATATATATGCATGTACGTATATGATGATGAAATTGTTGAATGAAGAAAAGAGGTAAGATGTACTGAGTTGTTGATCTCGGCACTAACGTGCGGGATAACCATTTATGACCATGAGATTGGCGTAAGTGCGCGGGATTAAATTGTATAGCACTAAGTGTGCGATATGACTATGTTGCACTAGTGTGCGAAATGAATATGATGCACTAAGTGTGCGAATTGACATGCGGCACTAAGTGTGCGAGTTTGACTATGTAGCACTAAGTGTGCGATTTGATTACGTAGCACTAAGTGTGCGAGATGATTATACAGCACTAGTGTGCGGGCTCAATATACATTCGTGAATCATTATGGACACTATGTGTGCGACACTATTGAGTCATCGCGGACAGCGGATCGGGTAAGTGTCTTGAGTAATGGCTAATAGGTCTATGCTTAACTTGGTGTTGAGCTCGGTAAGTTGAACCTATGTGACAAATATACTTGAAGTCACGTAATAAAATTATCGTAGAATGATGAAAGGCGTTAGTTGTATGTTTGTAACGAAAAAAAATGATTTATGAAAATGCCTCAATATCCTATGGGATGGAGTAGTGCGATGGTGATGGACAATTGGTATGAATAATCTGATGGATCGATATGGTGTGGGA